>NW_027394064.1:0-241652 GCF_030506205.2 Paramisgurnus dabryanus | reverse complement strand
TATGGGAGTCAATGGTCACTATCTGCTGTGGGTTTACCATCATTCCTCAAAATATTTTATTTTGTGTTAATCAGAAAAAACTAATGTATACAGGTTTAAAATAACACAAGGATGAGTAAATTATGAAAGAATTTTCATTGAACCTATAAAATTCCATCATTTTTTATTCCCACTATGGGAGTCAATGGTCACTATCTGCTGTGGGTTTACCATCATTCCTAAAAATATTTTCTTTTTGTGTTAATCAGAAAAAAAACTAATGCATACAGGTTTAAAACAACACAAGGGTGAGTAAATTATGAAAGAATTTTCATTGAACCTATAAAATTCCATCATTTTTTTATTCCTACTATGGGAGTCAATGGTCACTATCTGCTGTGGGTTTACCATCATTCCTCAAAATATTTTCTTTTGTGTTAATCAGAAAAAAACTAATGCATAAATGTTTAAAACAACACGAGGATGAGTAAATTATGAAAGAATTTTCATTGAACCTATAAAATTCCATCATTTTTTTATTCCTACTATGGGAGTCAATGGTCACTATCTGCTGTGGGTTTACCATCATTCCTTAATTATTTTCTTTTTGTGTTAATCAGAAAAAAACTAATGCATACAGGTTTAAAACAACACGAGGATGAGTAAATTATGAAAGAATTTTCATTGAACTTATAAAATTCCATCATTTTTTTATTCCTACTATGGGAGTCAATGGTCACTATCTGCTGTGGGTTTACCATCATTCCTCAAAATATTTTCTTTTGTGTTAATCAGAAAAAACTTATGTATACAGGTTTAAAATAACACAAGGATGAGTAAATTATGAAAGAATTTTCATTGAACCTATAAAATTCCATCATTTTTTTATTCCCACTATGGGAGTCAATGGTCACTATCTGCTGTGGGTTTACCATCATTCCTAAAAATATTTTCTTTTTGTGTTAATCAGAAAAAAACTAATGCATACAGGTTTAAAACAACACAAGGATGAGTAAATTATGAAAGAATTTTCATTGAACCTATAAAATTCCATCATTTTTTTATTCCTACTATGGGAGTCAATGGTCACTATCTGCTGTGGGTTTACCATCATTCCTCAAAATATTTTCATTTGTGTTAATCAGAAAAAAAATAATGCATAAATGTTTAAAACAACACGAGGATGAGTAAATTATGAAAGAATTTTCATTGAACCTATAAAATTCCATCATTTTTTTATTCCTACTATGGGAGTCAATGGTCACTATCTGCTGTGGGTTTACCATCATTCCTTAAAATATTTTCTTTTTGTGTTAATCAGAAAAAAACTAATGCATACAGGTTTAAAACAACACAAGGATGAGTAAATTATGAAAGAATTTTCATTGAACCTATAAAAATCCATCATTTTTTTAATCCTACTATGGGAGTCAATGGTAACTTTCTGCTGTGGGTTTACCATCATTCCTCAAAATATTTTATTTTGTGTTAATCAGAAAAAAACTAATGCATACAGGTTTAAAACAACACAAGGATGAGTAAATTATGAAATAATTTTCATTTAACCTATAAAATTCCATCATTTTTTTATTCCTACTATGGGAGTCAATGGTCCCTATCTGCTGTGGGTTTACCATCATTCCTCAAAATATTTTCTTTTGTGTTAATCAGAAAAAAACTAATGCATACAGGTTTAAAACAACACAAGGATGAGTAAATTTTGAAATAATTTTCATTTAACCTATAAAATTCCATCATTTTTTTAATTCCTACTATGGGAGTCAATGGTCACTATCTGCTGTGGGTTTACCATCATTCCTCAAAATATTTTCTTTTGTGTTAATCAGAAAAAAACTAATGCATAAATGTTTAAAACAACACGAGGATGAGTAAGTTATGAAAGAATTTTCATTGTACCTATAAAATTCCATCATTTTTTTATTCCTACTATGGGAGTCAATGGTCACTATCTGCTGTGGGTTTACCATCATTCCTCAAAATATTTTTTTTGTGTTAATCAGAAAAAAACTAATGCATACAGGTTTAAAACAACACGAGGATGAGTAAATTATGAAAGAATTTTCATTGAACTTATAAAATTCCATCATTTTTTTATTCCTACTATGGGAGTCAATGGTCACTATCTGCTGTGGGTTTACCATCATTCCTCAAAATATTTTCTTTTGTGTTAATCAGAAAAAAATAATGTATACAGGTTTAAAATAACACAAGGATGAGTAAATTATGAAAGAATTTTCATTGAACCTATAAAATTCCATCATTTTTTTATTCCCACTATGGGAGTCAATGGTCACTATCTGCTGTGGGTTTACCATCATTCCTCAAAATATTTTCTTTTTGTGTTAATCAGAAAAAAACTAATGCATACAGGTTTAAAACAACACAAGGATGAGTAAATTATGAAAGAATTTTCATTGAACCTATAAAATTCCATCATTTTTTTATTCCTACTATGGGAGTCAATGATCACTATCTGCTGTGGGTTTACCATCATTCCTCAAAATATTTTCATTTGTGTTAATCAGAAAAAAACTAATGCATAAATGTTTAAAACAACACGAGGATGAGTAAATTATGAAAGAATTTTCATTGAACCTATAAAATTCCATCATTTTTTTATTCCTACTATGGGAGTCAATGGTCACTATCTGCTGTGGGTTTACCATCATTCCTTAAAATATTTTCTTTTGTGTTAATCAGACAAAAACTAATGCATACAGGTTTAAAACAACACAAGGATGAGTAAATTATGAAATAATTTTCATTTAACCTATAAAATTCCATCATTTTTTTATTCCTACTATGGGAGTCAATGGTCCCTATCTGCTGTGGGTTTACCATCATTCCTCAAAATATTTTCTTTTGTGTTAACCAGAAAAAAACTAATGCATACAGGTTTAAAACAACACAAGGATGAGTAGATTTTGAAATAATTTTCATTTAACCTATAAAATTCCATCATTTTTTTATTCCTACTATGGGAGTCAATGGTCACTATCTGCTGTGGGTTTACCATCATTCCTCAAAATATTTTCTTTTGTGTTAATCAGAAAAAAACTAATGCATAAATGTTTAAAACAACACGAGGATGAGTAAATTATGAAAGAATTTTCATTGTACCTATAAAATTCCATCATTTTTTTATTCCTACTATGGGAGTCAATGGTCACTATCTGCTGTGGGTTTACCATCATTCCTCAAAATATTTTTTTTTGTGTTAATCAGAAAAAAACTAATGCATACAGGTTTAAAACAACACGAGGATGAGTAAATTATGAAAGAATTTTCATTGAACTTATAAAATTCCATCATTTTTTTATTCCTATTATGGGAGTCAATGGTCACTATCTGCTGTGGGTTTACCATCATTCCTCAAAATATTTTATTTTGTGTTAATCAGAAAAAACTAATGTATACAGGTTTAAAATAACACAAGGATGAGTAAATTATGAAAGAATTTTCATTGAACCTATAAAATTCCATCATTTTTTTATTCCCACTATGGGAGTCAATGGTCACTATCTGCTGTGGGTTTACCATCATTCCTAAAAATATTTTCTTTTTGTGTTAATCAGAAAAAAAACTAATGCATACAGGTTTAAAACAACACAAGGGTGAGTAAATTATGAAAGAATTTTCATTGAACCTATAAAATTCCATCATTTTTTTATTCCTACTATGGGAGTCAATGGTCACTATCTGCTGTGGGTTTACCATCATTCCTCAAAATATTTTCTTTTGTGTTAATCAGAAAAAAACTAATGCATAAATGTTTAAAACAACACGAGGATGAGTAAATTATGAAAGAATTTTCATTGAACCTATAAAATTCCATCATTTTTTTATTCCTACTATGGGAGTCAATGGTCACTATCTGCTGTGGGTTTACCATCATTCCTTAATTATTTTCTTTTTGTGTTAATCAGAAAAAAACTAATGCATACAGGTTTAAAACAACACGAGGATGAGTAAATTATGAAAGAATTTTCATTGAACTTATAAAATTCCATCATTTTTTTATTCCTACTATGGGAGTCAATGGTCACTATCTGCTGTGGGTTTACCATCATTCCTCAAAATATTTTCTTTTGTGTTAATCAGAAAAAACTTATGTATACAGGTTTAAAATAACACAAGGATGAGTAAATTATGAAAGAATTTTCATTGAACCTATAAAATTCCATCATTTTTTTATTCCCACTATGGGAGTCAATGGTCACTATCTGCTGTGGGTTTACCATCATTCCTAAAAATATTTTCTTTTTGTGTTAATCAGAAAAAAACTAATGCATACAGGTTTAAAACAACACAAGGATGAGTAAATTATGAAAGAATTTTCATTGAACCTATAAAATTCCATCATTTTTTTATTCCTACTATGGGAGTCAATGGTCACTATCTGCTGTGGGTTTACCATCATTCCTCAAAATATTTTCATTTGTGTTAATCAGAAAAAAACTAATGCATAAATGTTTAAAACAACACGAGGATGAGTAAATTATGAAAGAATTTTCATTGAACCTATAAAATTCCATCATTTTTTTATTCCTACTATGGGAGTCAATGGTCACTATCTGCTGTGGGTTTACCATCATTCCTTAAAATATTTTCTTTTTGTGTTAATCAGAAAAAAACTAATGCATACAGGTTTAAAACAACACAAGGATGAGTAAATTATGAAAGAATTTTCATTGAACCTATAAAAATCCATCATTTTTTTAATCCTACTATGGGAGTCAATGGTAACTTTCTGCTGTGGGTTTACCATCATTCCTCAAAATATTTTATTTTGTGTTAATCAGAAAAAAACTAATGCATACAGGTTTAAAACAACACAAGGATGAGTAAATTATGAAATAATTTTCATTTAACCTATAAAATTCCATCATTTTTTTATTCCTACTATGGGAGTCAATGGTCCCTATCTGCTGTGGGTTTACCATCATTCCTCAAAATATTTTCTTTTGTGTTAATCAGAAAAAAACTAATGCATACAGGTTTAAAACAACACAAGGATGAGTAAATTTTGAAATAATTTTCATTTAACCTATAAAATTCCATCATTTTTTTAATTCCTACTATGGGAGTCAATGGTCACTATCTGCTGTGGGTTTACCATCATTCCTCAAAATATTTTCTTTTGTGTTAATCAGAAAAAAACTAATGCATAAATGTTTAAAACAACACGAGGATGAGTAAGTTATGAAAGAATTTTCATTGTACCTATAAAATTCCATCATTTTTTTATTCCTACTATGGGAGTCAATGGTCACTATCTGCTGTGGGTTTACCATCATTCCTCAAAATATTTTTTTTGTGTTAATCAGAAAAAAACTAATGCATACAGGTTTAAAACAACACGAGGATGAGTAAATTATGAAAGAATTTTCATTGAACTTATAAAATTCCATCATTTTTTTATTCCTACTATGGGAGTCAATGGTCACTATCTGCTGTGGGTTTACCATCATTCCTCAAAATATTTTCTTTTGTGTTAATCAGAAAAAAATAATGTATACAGGTTTAAAATAACACAAGGATGAGTAAATTATGAAAGAATTTTCATTGAACCTATAAAATTCCATCATTTTTTTATTCCCACTATGGGAGTCAATGGTCACTATCTGCTGTGGGTTTACCATCATTCCTCAAAATATTTTCTTTTTGTGTTAATCAGAAAAAAACTAATGCATACAGGTTTAAAACAACACAAGGATGAGTAAATTATGAAAGAATTTTCATTGAACCTATAAAATTCCATCATTTTTTTATTCCTACTATGGGAGTCAATGGTCACTATCTGCTGTGGGTTTACCATCATTCCTCAAAATATTTTCATTTGTGTTAATCAGAAAAAAACTAATGCATAAATGTTTAAAACAACACGAGGATGAGTAAATTATGAAAGAATTTTCATTGAACCTATAAAATTCCATCATTTTTTTATTCCTACTATGGGAGTCAATGGTCACTATCTGCTGTGGGTTTACCATCATTCCTTAAAATATTTTCTTTTTGTGTTAATCAGAAAAAAACTAATGCATACAGGTTTAAAACAACACAAGGATGAGTAAATTATGAAAGAATTTTCATTGAACCTATAAAAATCCATCATTTTTTTAATCCTACTATGGGAGTCAATGGTAACTTTCTGCTGTGGGTTTACCATCATTCCTCAAAATATTTTATTTTGTGTTAATCAGAAAAAAACTAATGCATACAGGTTTAAAACAACACAAGGATGAGTAAATTATGAAATAATTTTCATTTAACCTATAAAATTCCATCATTTTTTTATTCCTACTATGGGAGTCAATGGTCCCTATCTGCTGTGGGTTTACCATCATTCCTCAAAATATTTTCTTTTGTGTTAATCAGAAAAAAACTAATGCATACAGGTTTAAAACAACACAAGGATGAGTAAATTTTGAAATAATTTTCATTTAACCTATAAAATTCCATCATTTTTTTAATTCCTACTATGGGAGTCAATGGTCACTATCTGCTGTGGGTTTACCATCATTCCTCAAAATATTTTCTTTTGTGTTAATCAGAAAAAAACTAATGCATAAATGTTTAAAACAACACGAGGATGAGTAAGTTATGAAAGAATTTTCATTGTACCTATAAAATTCCATCATTTTTTTATTCCTACTATGGGAGTCAATGGTCACTATCTGCTGTGGGTTTACCATCATTCCTCAAAATATTTTTTTTGTGTTAATCAGAAAAAAACTAATGCATACAGGTTTAAAACAACACGAGGATGAGTAAATTATGAAAGAATTTTCATTGAACTTATAAAATTCCATCATTTTTTTATTCCTACTATGGGAGTCAATGGTCACTATCTGCTGTGGGTTTACCATCATTCCTCAAAATATTTTCTTTTGTGTTAATCAGAAAAAAATAATGTATACAGGTTTAAAATAACACAAGGATGAGTAAATTATGAAAGAATTTTCATTGAACCTATAAAATTCCATCATTTTTTTATTCCCACTATGGGAGTCAATGGTCACTATCTGCTGTGGGTTTACCATCATTCCTCAAAATATTTTCTTTTTGTGTTAATCAGAAAAAAACTAATGCATACAGGTTTAAAACAACACAAGGATGAGTAAATTATGAAAGAATTTTCATTGAACCTATAAAATTCCATCATTTTTTTATTCCTACTATGGGAGTCAATGGTCACTATCTGCTGTGGGTTTACCATCATTCCTCAAAATATTTTATTTTGTGTTAATCAGAAAAAACTAATGTATACAGGTTTAAAATAACACAAGGATGAGTAAATTATGAAAGAATTTTCATTGAACCTATAAAATTCCATCATTTTTTTATTCTTACTATGGGAGTCAATGGTCACTATCTGCTGTGGGTTTACTATCATTCCTCAAAATATTTTCTTTTGTGTTAATCAGAAAAAAACTAATGCATAAATGTTTAAAACAACACGAGGATGAGTAAATTATGAAAGAATTTTCATTGAACCTATAAAATTCCATCATTTTTTTATTCTTACTATGGGAGTCAATGGTCACTATCTGCTGTGGGTTTACTATCATTCCTCAAAATATTTTCTTTTGTGTTAATCAGAAAAAAACTAATGCATAAATGTTTAAAACAACACGAGGATGAGTAAATAATGAAAGAATTTTCATTGAACCTATAAAATTCCATCATTTTTTTATTCCTACTATGGGAGTCAATGGTCACTATCTGCTGTGGGTTTACCATCATTCCTAAAAATATTTTCTTTTTGTGTTAATCAGAAAAAAACTAATGCATACAGGTTTAAAACAACACAAGGATGAGTAAATTATGAAAGAATTTTCATTGAACCTATAAAATTCCATCATTTTTTTATTCCTACTATGGGAGTCAATGGTCACTATCTGCTGTGGGTTTACCATCATTCCTCAAAATATTTTCTTTTGTGTTAATCAGAAAAAAACCAATGCATACAGGTTTAAAACAACCCAGTCTCACCCCATTTCGTCAATATTTGACGACACTTGACCATTCGTCAATATGTGACGCGGAGGGTATACCTTTCGCGTCATTTTTTGACGAACTGGGGACTTCAATACTATTACGTCCGTTGCATTCTCTTTCCTATTTTCTTACCAATTTCGCGTCGGTTTAGGGTTAGATTTACATAATGACATCCCTACCCAAACCTAACTCTAACCCCAACGCCAGGTGACAACTGTTTCTAACCCCAACGCCAGGTGTTTAATTTCGCGTACACTGTTTAATTTCGCGTACACGGTTTAATTTTGCGTAATCTAACCCTAAACCGACGCGAAATTGGTAAGAAAATAGGAGAAGAGAATGCAACGGACGTAATAGTATTGAAGTCCCCAGTTCGTCAAAAAATGACGCGAAAGGTATACCCTCCGCGTCACATATTGACGAATGGTCAAGTGTCGTCAAATATTGACGAAATGGGGTGAGACTGTGTTATTTAAAACAACACAAGGATGAGTAAATTATGAAAGAATTTTCATTGAACCTATAAAATTCCATCATTTTTTTATTCCTACTATGGGAGTCAATGGTCACTATCTGCTGTGGGTTTACCATCATTCCTCAAAATATTTTCTTTTGTGTTAATCAGAAAAAAACTAATGCATACAGGTTTAAAACAACACAAGGATGAGTAAATTTTGAAATAATTTTCATTTAACCTATAAAATTCCATCATTTTGTTATTCCTACTATGGGAGTCAATGGTCCCTATCTGCTGTGGGTTTACCATCATTCCTCAAAATATTTTCTTTTGTGTTAATCAGAAAAAAACCAATGCATACAGGTTTAAAACAACACAAGGATGAGTAAATTATGAAAGAATTTTCATTGAACCTATAAAAATCCATCATTTTTTTAATCCTACTATGGGAGTCAATGGTAACTTTCTGCTGTGGGTTTACCATCATTCCTCAAAATATTTTATTTTGTGTTAATCAGAAAAAAACTAATGCATACAGGTTTACAACAACACAAGGATGAGTAAATTATGAAATAATTTTCATTTAACCTATAAAATTCCATCATTTTTTTATTCCTACTATGGGAGTCAATGGTCACTATCTGCTGTGGGTTTACCATCATTCCAAAAAATATTTTCTTTTTGTGTTAATCAGAAAAAAACTAATGCATACAGGTTTAAAACAACACAAGGATGAGTAAATTATGAAAGAATTTTCATTGAACCTATAAAATTCCATCATTTTTTTATTCCTACTATGGGAGTCAATGGTCACTATCTGCTGTGGGTTTACCATCATTCCTCAAAATATTTTATTTTGTGTTAATCAGAAAAAAACTAATGCATATAGGTTTAAAACAACACAAGGATGAGTAAATTATGAAAGAATTTTCATTGAACCTATAAAAATCCATCATTTTTTTAATCCTACTATGGGAGTCAATGGTAACTATCTGCTGTGGGTTTACCATCATTCCTCAAAATATTTTATTTTGTGTTAATCAGAAAAAACTAATGTATACAGGTTTAAAATAACACAAGGATGAGTAAATTATGAAAGAATTTTCATTGAACCTATAAAATTCCATCATTTTTTTATTCTTACTATGGGAGTCAATGGTCACTATCTGCTGTGGGTTTACTATCATTCCTCAAAATATTTTCTTTTGTGTTAATCAGAAAAAAACTAATGCATAAATGTTTAAAACAACACGAGGATGAGTAAATTATGAAAGAATTTTCATTGAACCTATAAAATTCCATCATTTTTTTATTCCTACTATGGGAGTCAATGGTCACTATCTGCTGTGGGTTTACCATCATTCCTAAAAATATTTTCTTTTTGTGTTAATCAGAAAAAAACTAATGCATACAGGTTTAAAACAACACAAGGATGAGTAAATTATGAAAGAATTTTCATTGAACCTATAAAATTCCATCATTTTTTTATTCCTACTATGGGAGTCAATGGTCACTATCTGCTGTGGGTTTACCATCATTCCTCAAAATATTTTCTTTTGTGTTAATCAGAAAAAAACCAATGCATACAGGTTTAAAACAACACAAGGATGAGTAAATTATGAAAGAATTTTCATTGAACCTATAAAAATCCATCATTTTTTTAATCCTACTATGGGAGTCAATGGTAACTTTCTGCTGTGGGTTTACCATCATTCCTCAAAATATTTTATTTTGTGTTAATCAGAAAAAAACTAATGCATACAGGTTTAAAACAACACAAGGATGAGTAAATTATGAAAGAATTTTCATTGAACCTATAAAATTCCATCATTTTTTTATTCCTACTATGGGAGTCAATGGTCACTATCTGCTGTGGGTTTACCATCATTCGAAAAAATATTTTCTTTTTGTGTTAATCAGAAAAAAACTAATGCATACAGGTTTAAAACAACACAAGGATGAGTAAATTATGAAAGAATTTTCATTGAACCTATAAAATTCCATCATTTTTTTATTCTTACTATGGGAGTCAATGGTCACTATCTGCTGTGGGTTTACTATCATTCCTCAAAATATTTTCTTTTGTGTTAATCAGAAAAAAACTAATGCATAAATGTTTAAAACAACACGAGGATGAGTAAATTATGAAAGAATTTTCATTGAACCTATAAAATTCCATCATTTTTTTATTCTTACTATGGGAGTCAATGGTCACTATCTGCTGTGGGTTTACTATCATTCCTCAAAATATTTTCTTTTGTGTTAATCAGAAAAAAACTAATGCATAAATGTTTAAAACAACACGAGGATGAGTAAATAATGAAAGAATTTTCATTGAACCTATAAAATTCCATCATTTTTTTATTCCTACTATGGGAGTCAATGGTCACTATCTGCTGTGGGTTTACCATCATTCCTAAAAATATTTTCTTTTTGTGTTAATCAGAAAAAAACTAATGCATACAGGTTTAAAACAACACAAGGATGAGTAAATTATGAAAGAATTTTCATTGAACCTATAAAATTCCATCATTTTTTTATTCCTACTATGGGAGTCAATGGTCACTATCTGCTGTGGGTTTACCATCATTCCTCAAAATATTTTCTTTTGTGTTAATCAGAAAAAAACCAATGCATACAGGTTTAAAACAACCCAGTCTCACCCCATTTCGTCAATATTTGACGACACTTGACCATTCGTCAATATGTGACGCGGAGGGTATACCTTTCGCGTCATTTTTTGACGAACTGGGGACTTCAATACTATTACGTCCGTTGCATTCTCTTTCCTATTTTCTTACCAATTTCGCGTCGGTTTAGGGTTAGATTTACATAATGACATCCCTACCCAAACCTAACTCTAACCCCAACGCCAGGTGACAACTGTTTCTAACCCCAACGCCAGGTGTTTAATTTCGCGTACACTGTTTAATTTCGCGTACACGGTTTAATTTTGCGTAATCTAACCCTAAACCGACGCGAAATTGGTAAGAAAATAGGAGAAGAGAATGCAACGGACGTAATAGTATTGAAGTCCCCAGTTCGTCAAAAAATGACGCGAAAGGTATACCCTCCGCGTCACATATTGACGAATGGTCAAGTGTCGTCAAATATTGACGAAATGGGGTGAGACTGTGTTATTTAAAACAACACAAGGATGAGTAAATTATGAAAGAATTTTCATTGAACCTATAAAAATCCATCATTTTTTTAATCCTACTATGGGAGTCAATGGTAACTTTCTGCTGTGGGTTTACCATCATTCCTCAAAATATTTTATTTTGTGTTAATCAGAAAAAAACTAATGCATACAGGTTTAAAACAACACAAGGATGAGTAAATTATGAAAGAATTTTCATTGAACCTATAAAATTCCATCATTTTTTTATTCCTACTATGGGAGTCAATGGTCACTATCTGCTGTGGGTTTACCATCATTCCTCAAAATATTTTCTTTTGTGTTAATCAGAAAAAAACCAATGCATACAGGTTTAAAACAACACAAGGATGAGTAAATTATGAAAGAATTTTCATTGAACCTATAAAATTCCATCATTTTTTTATTCCTACTATGGGAGTCAATGGTCACTATCTGCTGTGGGTTTACCATCATTCCTCAAAATATTTTCTTTTGTGTTAATCAGAAAAAAACCAATGCATACAGGTTTAAAACAACACAAGGATGAGTAAATTATGAAAGAATTTTCATTGAACCTATAAAAATCCATCATTTTTTTAATCCTACTATGGGAGTCAATGGTAACTTTCTGCTGTGGGTTTACCATCATTCCTCAAAATATTTTATTTTGTGTTAATCAGAAAAAAACTAATGCATACAGGTTTAAAACAACACAAGGATGAGTAAATTATGAAAGAATTTTCATTGAACCTATAAAATTCCATCATTTTTTTATTCCTACTATGGGAGTCAATGGTCACTATCTGCTGTGGGTTTACCATCATTCGAAAAAATATTTTCTTTTTGTGTTAATCAGAAAAAAACTAATGCATACAGGTTTAAAACAACACAAGGATGAGTAAATTATGAAAGAATTTTCATTGAACCTATAAAATTCCATCATTTTTTTATTCTTACTATGGGAGTCAATGGTCACTATCTGCTGTGGGTTTACTATCATTCCTCAAAATATTTTCTTTTGTGTTAATCAGAAAAAAACTAATGCATAAATGTTTAAAACAACACGAGGATGAGTAAATTATGAAAGAATTTTCATTGAACCTATAAAATTCCATCATTTTTTTATTCTTACTATGGGAGTCAATGGTCACTATCTGCTGTGGGTTTACTATCATTCCTCAAAATATTTTCTTTTGTGTTAATCAGAAAAAAACTAATGCATAAATGTTTAAAACAACACGAGGATGAGTAAATAATGAAAGAATTTTCATTGAACCTATAAAATTCCATCATTTTTTTATTCCTACTATGGGAGTCAATGGTCACTATCTGCTGTGGGTTTACCATCATTCCTAAAAATATTTTCTTTTTGTGTTAATCAGAAAAAAACTAATGCATACAGGTTTAAAACAACACAAGGATGAGTAAATTATGAAAGAATTTTCATTGAACCTATAAAATTCCATCATTTTTTTATTCCTACTATGGGAGTCAATGGTCACTATCTGCTGTGGGTTTACCATCATTCCTCAAAATATTTTCTTTTGTGTTAATCAGAAAAAAACCAATGCATACAGGTTTAAAACAACCCAGTCTCACCCCATTTCGTCAATATTTGACGACACTTGACCATTCGTCAATATGTGACGCGGAGGGTATACCTTTCGCGTCATTTTTTGACGAACTGGGGACTTCAATACTATTACGTCCGTTGCATTCTCTTTCCTATTTTCTTACCAATTTCGCGTCGGTTTAGGGTTAGATTTACATAATGACATCCCTACCCAAACCTAACTCTAACCCCAACGCCAGGTGACAACTGTTTCTAACCCCAACGCCAGGTGTTTAATTTCGCGTACACTGTTTAATTTCGCGTACACGGTTTAATTTTGCGTAATCTAACCCTAAACCGACGCGAAATTGGTAAGAAAATAGGAGAAGAGAATGCAACGGACGTAATAGTATTGAAGTCCCCAGTTCGTCAAAAAATGACGCGAAAGGTATACCCTCCGCGTCACATATTGACGAATGGTCAAGTGTCGTCAAATATTGACGAAATGGGGTGAGACTGTGTTATTTAAAACAACACAAGGATGAGTAAATTATGAAAGAATTTTCATTGAACCTATAAAAATCCATCATTTTTTTAATCCTACTATGGGAGTCAATGGTAACTTTCTGCTGTGGGTTTACCATCATTCCTCAAAATATTTTATTTTGTGTTAATCAGAAAAAAACTAATGCATACAGGTTTAAAACAACACAAGGATGAGTAAATTATGAAAGAATTTTCATTGAACCTATAAAATTCCATCATTTTTTTATTCCTACTATGGGAGTCAATGGTCACTATCTGCTGTGGGTTTACCATCATTCCTCAAAATATTTTCTTTTGTGTTAATCAGAAAAAAACCAATGCATACAGGTTTAAAACAACACAAGGATGAGTAAATTATGAAAGAATTTTCATTGAACCTATAAAAATCCATCATTTTTTTAATCCTACTATGGGAGTCAATGGTAACTTTCTGCTGTGGGTTTACCATCATTCCTCAAAATATTTTATTTTGTGTTAATCAGAAAAAAACTAATGCATACAGGTTTAAAACAACACAAGGATGAGTAAATTATGAAAGAATTTTCATTGAACCTATAAAATTCCATCATTTTTTTATTCCTACTATGGGAGTCAATGGTCACTATCTGCTGTGGGTTTACCATCATTCGAAAAAATATTTTCTTTTTGTGTTAATCAGAAAAAAACTAATGCATACAGGTTTAAAACAACACAAGGATGAGTAAATTATGAAAGAATTTTCATTGAACCTATAAAATTCCATCATTTTTTTATTCCTACTATGGGAGTCATGGGTCACTATCTGCTGTGGGTTTACCATCATTCCTCAAAATATTTTCTTTTGTGTTAATCAGAAAAAAACTAATGCATACAGGTTTAAAACAACACAAGGATGAGTAAATTATGAAAGAATTTTCATTGAACCTATAAAAATCCATCATTTTTTTAATCCTACTATGGGAGTCAATGGTAACTTTCTGCTGTGGGTTTACCATCATTCCTCAAAATATTTTCTTTTGTGTTAATCAGACAAAAACTAATGCATACAGGTTTAAAACAACACAAGGATGAGTAAATTATGAAATAATTTTCATTTAACCTATAAAATTCCATCATTTTTTTATTCCTACTATGGGAGTCAATGGTCCCTATCTGCTGTGGGTTTACCATCATTCCTCAAAATATTTTCTTTTGTGTTAACCAGAAAAAAACTAATGCATACAGGTTTAAAACAACACAAGGATGAGTAGATTTTGAAATAATTTTCATTTAACCTATAAAATTCCATCATTTTTTTATTCCTACTATGGGAGTCAATGGTCACTATCTGCTGTGGGTTTACCATCATTCCTCAAAATATTTTCTTTTGTGTTAATCAGAAAAAAACTAATGCATAAATGTTTAAAACAACACGAGGATGAGTAAATTATGAAAGAATTTTCATTGTACCTATAAAATTCCATCATTTTTTTATTCCTACTATGGGAGTCAATGGTCACTATCTGCTGTGGGTTTACCATCATTCCTCAAAATATTTTTTTTTGTGTTAATCAGAAAAAAACTAATGCATACAGGTTTAAAACAACACGAGGATGAGTAAATTATGAAAGAATTTTCATTGAACTTATAAAATTCCATCATTTTTTTATTCCTATTATGGGAGTCAATGGTCACTATCTGCTGTGGGTTTACCATCATTCCTCAAAATATTTTATTTTGTGTTAATCAGAAAAAACTAATGTATACAGGTTTAAAATAACACAAGGATGAGTAAATTATGAAAGAATTTTCATTGAACCTATAAAATTCCATCATTTTTTTATTCCCACTATGGGAGTCAATGGTCACTATCTGCTGTGGGTTTACCATCATTCCTAAAAATATTTTCTTTTTGTGTTAATCAGAAAAAAAACTAATGCATACAGGTTTAAAACAACACAAGGGTGAGTAAATTATGAAAGAATTTTCATTGAACCTATAAAATTCCATCATTTTTTTATTCCTACTATGGGAGTCAATGGTCACTATCTGCTGTGGGTTTACCATCATTCCTCAAAATATTTTCTTTTGTGTTAATCAGAAAAAAACTAATGCATAAATGTTTAAAACAACACGAGGATGAGTAAATTATGAAAGAATTTTCATTGAACCTATAAAATTCCATCATTTTTTTATTCCTACTATGGGAGTCAATGGTCACTATCTGCTGTGGGTTTACCATCATTCCTTAATTATTTTCTTTTTGTGTTAATCAGAAAAAAACTAATGCATACAGGTTTAAAACAACACGAGGATGAGTAAATTATGAAAGAATTTTCATTGAACTTATAAAATTCCATCATTTTTTTATTCCTACTATGGGAGTCAATGGTCACTATCTGCTGTGGGTTTACCATCATTCCTCAAAATATTTTCTTTTGTGTTAATCAGAAAAAACTTATGTATACAGGTTTAAAATAACACAAGGATGAGTAAATTATGAAAGAATTTTCATTGAACCTATAAAATTCCATCATTTTTTTATTCCCACTATGGGAGTCAATGGTCACTATCTGCTGTGGGTTTACCATCATTCCTAAAAATATTTTCTTTTTGTGTTAATCAGAAAAAAACTAATGCATACAGGTTTAAAACAACACAAGGATGAGTAAATTATGAAAGAATTTTCATTGAACCTATAAAATTCCATCATTTTTTTATTCCTACTATGGGAGTCAATGGTCACTATCTGCTGTGGGTTTACCATCATTCCTCAAAATATTTTCATTTGTGTTAATCAGAAAAAAACTAATGCATAAATGTTTAAAACAACACGAGGATGAGTAAATTATGAAAGAATTTTCATTGAACCTATAAAATTCCATCATTTTTTTATTCCTACTATGGGAGTCAATGGTCACTATCTGCTGTGGGTTTACCATCATTCCTTAAAATATTTTCTTTTTGTGTTAATCAGAAAAAAACTAATGCATACAGGTTTAAAACAACACAAGGATGAGTAAATTATGAAAGAATTTTCATTGAACCTATAAAAATCCATCATTTTTTTAATCCTACTATGGGAGTCAATGGTAACTTTCTGCTGTGGGTTTACCATCATTCCTCAAAATATTTTATTTTGTGTTAATCAGAAAAAAACTAATGCATACAGGTTTAAAACAACACAAGGATGAGTAAATTATGAAATAATTTTCATTTAACCTATAAAATTCCATCATTTTTTTATTCCTACTATGGGAGTCAATGGTCCCTATCTGCTGTGGGTTTACCATCATTCCTCAAAATATTTTCTTTTGTGTTAATCAGAAAAAAACTAATGCATACAGGTTTAAAACAACACAAGGATGAGTAAATTTTGAAATAATTTTCATTTAACCTATAAAATTCCATCATTTTTTTAATTCCTACTATGGGAGTCAATGGTCACTATCTGCTGTGGGTTTACCATCATTCCTCAAAATATTTTCTTTTGTGTTAATCAGAAAAAAACTAATGCATAAATGTTTAAAACAACACGAGGATGAGTAAGTTATGAAAGAATTTTCATTGTACCTATAAAATTCCATCATTTTTTTATTCCTACTATGGGAGTCAATGGTCACTATCTGCTGTGGGTTTACCATCATTCCTCAAAATATTTTTTTTGTGTTAATCAGAAAAAAACTAATGCATACAGGTTTAAAACAACACGAGGATGAGTAAATTATGAAAGAATTTTCATTGAACTTATAAAATTCCATCATTTTTTTATTCCTACTATGGGAGTCAATGGTCACTATCTGCTGTGGGTTTACCATCATTCCTCAAAATATTTTCTTTTGTGTTAATCAGAAAAAAATAATGTATACAGGTTTAAAATAACACAAGGATGAGTAAATTATAAAAGAATTTTCATTGAACCTATAAAATTCCATCATTTTTTTATTCCCACTATGGGAGTCAATGGTCACTATCTGCTGTGGGTTTACCATCATTCCTCAAAATATTTTCTTTTTGTGTTAATCAGAAAAAAACTAATGCATACAGGTTTAAAACAACACAAGGATGAGTAAATTATGAAAGAATTTTCATTGAACCTATAAAATTCCATCATTTTTTTATTCCTACTATGGGAGTCAATGGTCACTATCTGCTGTGGGTTTACCATCATTCGAAAAAATATTTTCTTTTTGTGTTAATCAGAAAAAAACTAATGCATACAGGTTTAAAACAACACAAGGATGAGTAAATTATGAAAGAATTTTCATTGAACCTATAAAATTCCATCATTTTTTTATTCTTACTATGGGAGTCAATGGTCACTATCTGCTGTGGGTTTACTATCATTCCTCAAAATATTTTCTTTTGTGTTAATCAGAAAAAAACTAATGCATAAATGTTTAAAACAACACGAGGATGAGTAAATTATGAAAGAATTTTCATTGAACCTATAAAATTCCATCATTTTTTTATTCTTACTATGGGAGTCAATGGTCACTATCTGCTGTGGGTTTACTATCATTCCTCAAAATATTTTCTTTTGTGTTAATCAGAAAAAAACTAATGCATAAATGTTTAAAACAACACGAGGATGAGTAAATAATGAAAGAATTTTCATTGAACCTATAAAATTCCATCATTTTTTTATTCCTACTATGGGAGTCAATGGTCACTATCTGCTGTGGGTTTACCATCATTCCTAAAAATATTTTCTTTTTGTGTTAATCAGAAAAAAACTAATGCATACAGGTTTAAAACAACACAAGGATGAGTAAATTATGAAAGAATTTTCATTGAACCTATAAAATTCCATCATTTTTTTATTCCTACTATGGGAGTCAATGGTCACTATCTGCTGTGGGTTTACCATCATTCCTCAAAATATTTTCTTTTGTGTTAATCAGAAAAAAACCAATGCATACAGGTTTAAAACAACCCAGTCTCACCCCATTTCGTCAATATTTGACGACACTTGACCATTCGTCAATATGTGACGCGGAGGGTATACCTTTCGCGTCATTTTTTGACGAACTGGGGACTTCAATACTATTACGTCCGTTGCATTCTCTTTCCTATTTTCTTACCAATTTCGCGTCGGTTTAGGGTTAGATTTACATAATGACATCCCTACCCAAACCTAACTCTAACCCCAACGCCAGGTGACAACTGTTTCTAACCCCAACGCCAGGTGTTTAATTTCGCGTACACTGTTTAATTTCGCGTACACGGTTTAATTTTGCGTAATCTAACCCTAAACCGACGCGAAATTGGTAAGAAAATAGGAGAAGAGAATGCAACGGACGTAATAGTATTGAAGTCCCCAGTTCGTCAAAAAATGACGCGAAAGGTATACCCTCCGCGTCACATATTGACGAATGGTCAAGTGTCGTCAAATATTGACGAAATGGGGTGAGACTGTGTTATTTAAAACAACACAAGGATGAGTAAATTATGAAAGAATTTTCATTGAACCTATAAAAATCCATCATTTTTTTAATCCTACTATGGGAGTCAATGGTAACTTTCTGCTGTGGGTTTACCATCATTCCTCAAAATATTTTATTTTGTGTTAATCAGAAAAAAACTAATGCATACAGGTTTAAAACAACACAAGGATGAGTAAATTATGAAAGAATTTTCATTGAACCTATAAAATTCCATCATTTTTTTATTCCTACTATGGGAGTCAATGGTCACTATCTGCTGTGGGTTTACCATCATTCCTCAAAATATTTTCTTTTGTGTTAATCAGAAAAAAACCAATGCATACAGGTTTAAAACAACACAAGGATGAGTAAATTATGAAAGAATTTTCATTGAACCTATAAAAATCCATCATTTTTTTAATCCTACTATGGGAGTCAATGGTAACTTTCTGCTGTGGGTTTACCATCATTCCTCAAAATATTTTATTTTGTGTTAATCAGAAAAAAACTAATGCATACAGGTTTAAAACAACACAAGGATGAGTAAATTATGAAAGAATTTTCATTGAACCTATAAAATTCCATCATTTTTTTATTCCTACTATGGGAGTCAATGGTCACTATCTGCTGTGGGTTTACCATCATTCGAAAAAATATTTTCTTTTTGTGTTAATCAGAAAAAAACTAATGCATACAGGTTTAAAACAACACAAGGATGAGTAAATTATGAAAGAATTTTCATTGAACCTATAAAATTCCATCATTTTTTTATTCCTACTATGGGAGTCATGGGTCACTATCTGCTGTGGGTTTACCATCATTCCTCAAAATATTTTCTTTTGTGTTAATCAGAAAAAAACTAATGCATACAGGTTTAAAACAACACAAGGATGAGTAAATTATGAAAGAATTTTCATTGAACCTATAAAAATCCATCATTTTTTTAATCCTACTATGGGAGTCAATGGTAACTTTCTGCTGTGGGTTTACCATCATTCCTCAAAATATTTTCTTTTGTGTTAATCAGACAAAAACTAATGCATACAGGTTTAAAACAACACAAGGATGAGTAAATTATGAAATAATTTTCATTTAACCTATAAAATTCCATCATTTTTTTATTCCTACTATGGGAGTCAATGGTCCCTATCTGCTGTGGGTTTACCATCATTCCTCAAAATATTTTCTTTTGTGTTAACCAGAAAAAAACTAATGCATACAGGTTTAAAACAACACAAGGATGAGTAGATTTTGAAATAATTTTCATTTAACCTATAAAATTCCATCATTTTTTTATTCCTACTATGGGAGTCAATGGTCACTATCTGCTGTGGGTTTACCATCATTCCTCAAAATATTTTCTTTTGTGTTAATCAGAAAAAAACTAATGCATAAATGTTTAAAACAACACGAGGATGAGTAAATTATGAAAGAATTTTCATTGTACCTATAAAATTCCATCATTTTTTTATTCCTACTATGGGAGTCAATGGTCACTATCTGCTGTGGGTTTACCATCATTCCTCAAAATATTTTTTTTTGTGTTAATCAGAAAAAAACTAATGCATACAGGTTTAAAACAACACGAGGATGAGTAAATTATGAAAGAATTTTCATTGAACTTATAAAATTCCATCATTTTTTTATTCCTATTATGGGAGTCAATGGTCACTATCTGCTGTGGGTTTACCATCATTCCTCAAAATATTTTATTTTGTGTTAATCAGAAAAAACTAATGTATACAGGTTTAAAATAACACAAGGATGAGTAAATTATGAAAGAATTTTCATTGAACCTATAAAATTCCATCATTTTTTTATTCCCACTATGGGAGTCAATGGTCACTATCTGCTGTGGGTTTACCATCATTCCTAAAAATATTTTCTTTTTGTGTTAATCAGAAAAAAAACTAATGCATACAGGTTTAAAACAACACAAGGGTGAGTAAATTATGAAAGAATTTTCATTGAACCTATAAAATTCCATCATTTTTTTATTCCTACTATGGGAGTCAATGGTCACTATCTGCTGTGGGTTTACCATCATTCCTCAAAATATTTTCTTTTGTGTTAATCAGAAAAAAACTAATGCATAAATGTTTAAAACAACACGAGGATGAGTAAATTATGAAAGAATTTTCATTGAACCTATAAAATTCCATCATTTTTTTATTCCTACTATGGGAGTCAATGGTCACTATCTGCTGTGGGTTTACCATCATTCCTTAATTATTTTCTTTTTGTGTTAATCAGAAAAAAACTAATGCATACAGGTTTAAAACAACACGAGGATGAGTAAATTATGAAAGAATTTTCATTGAACTTATAAAATTCCATCATTTTTTTATTCCTACTATGGGAGTCAATGGTCACTATCTGCTGTGGGTTTACCATCATTCCTCAAAATATTTTCTTTTGTGTTAATCAGAAAAAACTTATGTATACAGGTTTAAAATAACACAAGGATGAGTAAATTATGAAAGAATTTTCATTGAACCTATAAAATTCCATCATTTTTTTATTCCCACTATGGGAGTCAATGGTCACTATCTGCTGTGGGTTTACCATCATTCCTAAAAATATTTTCTTTTTGTGTTAATCAGAAAAAAACTAATGCATACAGGTTTAAAACAACACAAGGATGAGTAAATTATGAAAGAATTTTCATTGAACCTATAAAATTCCATCATTTTTTTATTCCTACTATGGGAGTCAATGGTCACTATCTGCTGTGGGTTTACCATCATTCCTCAAAATATTTTCATTTGTGTTAATCAGAAAAAAACTAATGCATAAATGTTTAAAACAACACGAGGATGAGTAAATTATGAAAGAATTTTCATTGAACCTATAAAATTCCATCATTTTTTTATTCCTACTATGGGAGTCAATGGTCACTATCTGCTGTGGGTTTACCATCATTCCTTAAAATATTTTCTTTTTGTGTTAATCAGAAAAAAACTAATGCATACAGGTTTAAAACAACACAAGGATGAGTAAATTATGAAAGAATTTTCATTGAACCTATAAAAATCCATCATTTTTTTAATCCTACTATGGGAGTCAATGGTAACTTTCTGCTGTGGGTTTACCATCATTCCTCAAAATATTTTATTTTGTGTTAATCAGAAAAAAACTAATGCATACAGGTTTAAAACAACACAAGGATGAGTAAATTATGAAATAATTTTCATTTAACCTATAAAATTCCATCATTTTTTTATTCCTACTATGGGAGTCAATGGTCCCTATCTGCTGTGGGTTTACCATCATTCCTCAAAATATTTTCTTTTGTGTTAATCAGAAAAAAACTAATGCATACAGGTTTAAAACAACACAAGGATGAGTAAATTTTGAAATAATTTTCATTTAACCTATAAAATTCCATCATTTTTTTAATTCCTACTATGGGAGTCAATGGTCACTATCTGCTGTGGGTTTACCATCATTCCTCAAAATATTTTCTTTTGTGTTAATCAGAAAAAAACTAATGCATAAATGTTTAAAACAACACGAGGATGAGTAAGTTATGAAAGAATTTTCATTGTACCTATAAAATTCCATCATTTTTTTATTCCTACTATGGGAGTCAATGGTCACTATCTGCTGTGGGTTTACCATCATTCCTCAAAATATTTTTTTTGTGTTAATCAGAAAAAAACTAATGCATACAGGTTTAAAACAACACGAGGATGAGTAAATTATGAAAGAATTTTCATTGAACTTATAAAATTCCATCATTTTTTTATTCCTACTATGGGAGTCAATGGTCACTATCTGCTGTGGGTTTACCATCATTCCTCAAAATATTTTCTTTTGTGTTAATCAGAAAAAAATAATGTATACAGGTTTAAAATAACACAAGGATGAGTAAATTATAAAAGAATTTTCATTGAACCTATAAAATTCCATCATTTTTTTATTCCCACTATGGGAGTCAATGGTCACTATCTGCTGTGGGTTTACCATCATTCCTCAAAATATTTTCTTTTTGTGTTAATCAGAAAAAAACTAATGCATACAGGTTTAAAACAACACAAGGATGAGTAAATTATGAAAGAATTTTCATTGAACCTATAAAATTCCATCATTTTTTTATTCCTACTATGGGAGTCAATGGTCACTATCTGCTGTGGGTTTACCATCATTCCTCAAAATATTTTATTTTGTGTTAATCAGAAAAAACTAATGTATACAGGTTTAAAATAACACAAGGATGAGTAAATTATGAAAGAATTTTCATTGAACCTATAAAATTCCATCATTTTTTTATTCTTACTATGGGAGTCAATGGTCACTATCTGCTGTGGGTTTACTATCATTCCTCAAAATATTTTCTTTTGTGTTAATCAGAAAAAAACTAATGCATAAATGTTTAAAACAACACCAGGATGAGTAAATTATGAAAGAATTTTCATTGAACCTATAAAATTCCATCATTTTTTTATTCTTACTATGGGAGTCAATGGTCACTATCTGCTGTGGGTTTACTATCATTCCTCAAAATATTTTCTTTTGTGTTAATCAGAAAAAAACTAATGCATAAATGTTTAAAACAACACGAGGATGAGTAAATAATGAAAGAATTTTCATTGAACCTATAAAATTCCATCATTTTTTTATTCCTACTATGGGAGTCAATGGTCACTATCTGCTGTGGGTTTACCATCATTCCTAAAAATATTTTCTTTTTGTGTTAATCAGAAAAAAACTAATGCATACAGGTTTAAAACAACACAAGGATGAGTAAATTATGAAAGAATTTTCATTGAACCTATAAAATTCCATCATTTTTTTATTCCTACTATGGGAGTCAATGGTCACTATCTGCTGTGGGTTTACCATCATTCCTCAAAATATTTTCTTTTGTGTTAATCAGAAAAAAACCAATGCATACAGGTTTAAAACAACCCAGTCTCACCCCATTTCGTCAATATTTGACGACACTTGACCATTCGTCAATATGTGACGCGGAGGGTATACCTTTCGCGTCATTTTTTGACGAACTGGGGACTTCAATACTATTACGTCCGTTGCATTCTCTTTCCTATTTTCTTACCAATTTCGCGTCGGTTTAGGGTTAGATTTACATAATGACATCCCTACCCAAACCTAACTCTAACCCCAACGCCAGGTGACAACTGTTTCTAACCCCAACGCCAGGTGTTTAATTTCGCGTACACTGTTTAATTTCGCGTACACGGTTTAATTTTGCGTAATCTAACCCTAAACCGACGCGAAATTGGTAAGAAAATAGGAGAAGAGAATGCAACGGACGTAATAGTATTGAAGTCCCCAGTTCGTCAAAAAATGACGCGAAAGGTATACCCTCCGCGTCACATATTGACGAATGGTCAAGTGTCGTCAAATATTGACGAAATGGGGTGAGACTGTGTTATTTAAAACAACACAAGGATGAGTAAATTATGAAAGAATTTTCATTGAACCTATAAAATTCCATCATTTTTTTATTCCTACTATGGGAGTCAATGGTCACTATCTGCTGTGGGTTTACCATCATTCCTCAAAATATTTTCTTTTGTGTTAATCAGAAAAAAACTAATGCATACAGGTTTAAAACAACACAAGGATGAGTAAATTTTGAAATAATTTTCATTTAACCTATAAAATTCCATCATTTTGTTATTCCTACTATGGGAGTCAATGGTCCCTATCTGCTGTGGGTTTACCATCATTCCTCAAAATATTTTCTTTTGTGTTAATCAGAAAAAAACCAATGCATACAGGTTTAAAACAACACAAGGATGAGTAAATTATGAAAGAATTTTCATTGAACCTATAAAAATCCATCATTTTTTTAATCCTACTATGGGAGTCAATGGTAACTTTCTGCTGTGGGTTTACCATCATTCCTCAAAATATTTTATTTTGTGTTAATCAGAAAAAAACTAATGCATACAGGTTTACAACAACACAAGGATGAGTAAATTATGAAATAATTTTCATTTAACCTATAAAATTCCATCATTTTTTTATTCCTACTATGGGAGTCAATGGTCACTATCTGCTGTGGGTTTACCATCATTCCAAAAAATATTTTCTTTTTGTGTTAATCAGAAAAAAACTAATGCATACAGGTTTAAAACAACACAAGGATGAGTAAATTATGAAAGAATTTTCATTGAACCTATAAAATTCCATCATTTTTTTATTCCTACTATGGGAGTCAATGGTCACTATCTGCTGTGGGTTTACCATCATTCCTCAAAATATTTTATTTTGTGTTAATCAGAAAAAAACTAATGCATATAGGTTTAAAACAACACAAGGATGAGTAAATTATGAAAGAATTTTCATTGAACCTATAAAAATCCATCATTTTTTTAATCCTACTATGGGAGTCAATGGTAACTATCTGCTGTGGGTTTACCATCATTCCTCAAAATATTTTATTTTGTGTTAATCAGAAAAAACTAATGTATACAGGTTTAAAATAACACAAGGATGAGTAAATTATGAAAGAATTTTCATTGAACCTATAAAATTCCATCATTTTTTTATTCTTACTATGGGAGTCAATGGTCACTATCTGCTGTGGGTTTACTATCATTCCTCAAAATATTTTCTTTTGTGTTAATCAGAAAAAAACTAATGCATAAATGTTTAAAACAACACGAGGATGAGTAAATTATGAAAGAATTTTCATTGAACCTATAAAATTCCATCATTTTTTTATTCCTACTATGGGAGTCAATGGTCACTATCTGCTGTGGGTTTACCATCATTCCTAAAAATATTTTCTTTTTGTGTTAATCAGAAAAAAACTAATGCATACAGGTTTAAAACAACACAAGGATGAGTAAATTATGAAAGAATTTTCATTGAACCTATAAAATTCCATCATTTTTTTATTCCTACTATGGGAGTCAATGGTCACTATCTGCTGTGGGTTTACCATCATTCCTCAAAATATTTTCTTTTGTGTTAATCAGAAAAAAACCAATGCATACAGGTTTAAAACAACACAAGGATGAGTAAATTATGAAAGAATTTTCATTGAACCTATAAAAATCCATCATTTTTTTAATCCTACTATGGGAGTCAATGGTAACTTTCTGCTGTGGGTTTACCATCATTCCTCAAAATATTTTATTTTGTGTTAATCAGAAAAAAACTAATGCATACAGGTTTAAAACAACACAAGGATGAGTAAATTATGAAAGAATTTTCATTGAACCTATAAAATTCCATCATTTTTTTATTCCTACTATGGGAGTCAATGGTCACTATCTGCTGTGGGTTTACCATCATTCGAAAAAATATTTTCTTTTTGTGTTAATCAGAAAAAAACTAATGCATACAGGTTTAAAACAACACAAGGATGAGTAAATTATGAAAGAATTTTCATTGAACCTATAAAATTCCATCATTTTTTTATTCCTACTATGGGAGTCATGGGTCACTATCTGCTGTGGGTTTACCATCATTCCTCAAAATATTTTCTTTTGTGTTAATCAGAAAAAAACTAATGCATACAGGTTTAAAACAACACAAGGATGAGTAAATTATGAAAGAATTTTCATTGAACCTATAAAAATCCATCATTTTTTTAATCCTACTATGGGAGTCAATGGTAACTTTCTGCTGTGGGTTTACCATCATTCCTCAAAATATTTTCTTTTGTGTTAATCAGACAAAAACTAATGCATACAGGTTTAAAACAACACAAGGATGAGTAAATTATGAAATAATTTTCATTTAACCTATAAAATTCCATCATTTTTTTATTCCTACTATGGGAGTCAATGGTCCCTATCTGCTGTGGGTTTACCATCATTCCTCAAAATATTTTCTTTTGTGTTAACCAGAAAAAAACTAATGCATACAGGTTTAAAACAACACAAGGATGAGTAGATTTTGAAATAATTTTCATTTAACCTATAAAATTCCATCATTTTTTTATTCCTACTATGGGAGTCAATGGTCACTATCTGCTGTGGGTTTACCATCATTCCTCAAAATATTTTCTTTTGTGTTAATCAGAAAAAAACGAATGCATAAATGTTTAAAACAACACGAGTATGAGTAAATTATGAAAGAATTTTCATTGTACCTATAAAATTCCATCATTTTTTTATTCCTACTATGGGAGTCAATGGTCACTATCTGCTGTGGGTTTACCATCATTCCTCAAAATATTTTTTTTTTGTGTTAATCAGAAAAAAACTAATGCATACAGGTTTAAAACAACACGAGGATGAGTAAATTATGAAAGAATTTTCATTGAACTTATAAAATTCCATCATTTTTTTATTCCTACTATGGGAGTCAATGGTCACTATCTGCTGTGGGTTTACCATCATTCCTCAAAATATTTTATTTTGTGTTAATCAGAAAAAACTAATGTATACAGGTTTAAAATAACACAAGGATGAGTAAATTATGAAAGAATTTTCATTGAACCTATAAAATTCCATCATTTTTTTATTCCCACTATGGGAGTCAATGGTCACTATCTGCTGTGGGTTTACCATCATTCCTAAAAATATTTTCTTTTTGTGTTAATCAGAAAAAAAACTAATGCATACAGGTTTAAAACAACACAAGGGTGAGTAAATTATGAAAGAATTTTCATTGAACCTATAAAATTCCATCATTTTTTTATTCCTACTATGGGAGTCAATGGTCACTATCTGCTGTGGGTTTACCATCATTCCTCAAAATATTTTCTTTTGTGTTAATCAGAAAAAAACTAATGCATAAATGTTTAAAACAACACGAGGATGAGTAAATTATGAAAGAATTTTCATTGAACCTATAAAATTCCATCATTTTTTTATTCCTACTATGGGAGTCAATGGTCACTATCTGCTGTGGGTTTACCATCATTCCTTAATTATTTTCTTTTTGTGTTAATCAGAAAAAAACTAATGCATACAGGTTTAAAACAACACGAGGATGAGTAAATTATGAAAGAATTTTCATTGAACTTATAAAATTCCATCATTTTTTTAATTCCTACTATGGGAGTCAATGGTCACTATCTGCTGTGGGTTTACCATCATTCCTCAAAATATTTTCTTTTGTGTTAATCAGAAAAAACTTATGTATACAGGTTTAAAATAACACAAGGATGAGTAAATTATGAAAGAATTTTCATTGAACCTATAAAATTCCATCATTTTTTTATTCCCACTATGGGAGTCAATGGTCACTATCTGCTGTGGGTTTACCATCATTCCTAAAAATATTTTCTTTTTGTGTTAATCAGAAAAAAACTAATGCATACAGGTTTAAAACAACACAAGGATGAGTAAATTATGAAAGAATTTTCATTGAACCTATAAAATTCCATCATTTTTTTATTCCTACTATGGGAGTCAATGGTCACTATCTGCTGTGGGTTTACCATCATTCCTCAAAATATTTTCATTTGTGTTAATCAGAAAAAAACTAATGCATAAATGTTTAAAACAACACGAGGATGTGTAAATTATGAAAGAATTTTCATTGAACCTATAAAATTCCATCATTTTTTATTCCTACTATGGGAGTCAATGGTCACTATCTGCTGTGGGTTTACCATCATTCCTTAAAATATTTTCTTTTTGTGTTAATCAGAAAAAAACTAATGCATACAGGTTTAAAACAACACAAGGATGAGTAAATTATGAAAGAATTTTCATTGAACCTATAAAAATCCATCATTTTTTAAATCCTACTATGGGAGTCAATGGTAACTTTCTGCTGTGGGTTTACCATCATTCCTCAAAATATTTTATTTTGTGTTAATCAGAAAAAAACTAATGCATACAGGTTTAAAACAACACAAGGATGAGTAAATTATGAAATAATTTTCATTTAACCTATAAAATTCCATCATTTTTTTATTCCTACTATGGGAGTCAATGGTCCCTATCTGCTGTGGGTTTACCATCATTCCTCAAAATATTTTCTTTTGTGTTAATCAGAAAAAAACTAATGCATACAGGTTTAAAACAACACAAGGATGAGTAAATTTTGAAATAATTTTCATTTAACCTATAAAATTCCATCATTTTTTTAATTCCTACTATGGGAGTCAATGGTCACTATCTGCTGTGGGTTTACCATCATTCCTCAAAATATTTTCTTTTGTGTTAATCAGAAAAAAACTAATGCATAAATGTTTAAAACAACACGAGGATGAGTAAGTTATGAAAGAATTTTCATTGTACCTATAAAATTCCATCATTTTTTTATTCCTACTATGGGAGTCAATGGTCACTATCTGCTGTGGGTTTACCATCATTCCTCAAAATATTTTTTTTGTGTTAATCAGAAAAAAACTAATGCATACAGGTTTAAAACAACACGAGGATGAGTAAATTATGAAAGAATTTTCATTGAACTTATAAAATTCCATCATTTTTTTATTCCTACTATGGGAGTCAATGGTCACTATCTGCTGTGGGTTTACCATCATTCCTCAAAATATTTTCTTTTGTGTTAATCAGAAAAAAATAATGTATACAGGTTTAAAATAACACAAGGATGAGTAAATTATGAAAGAATTTTCATTGAACCTATAAAATTCCATCATTTTTTTATTCCCACTATGGGAGTCAATGGTCACTATCTGCTGTGGGTTTACCATCATTCCTCAAAATATTTTCTTTTTGTGTTAATCAGAAAAAAACTAATGCATACAGGTTTAAAACAACACGAGGATGAGTAAATTATGAAAGAATTTTCATTGAACCTATAAAATTCCATCATTTTTTTATTCTTACTATGGGAGTCAATGGTCACTATCTGCTGTGGGTTTACTATCATTCCTCAAAATATTTTCTTTTGTGTTAATCAGAAAAAAACTAATGCATAAATGTTTAAAACAACACGAGGATGAGTAAATAATGAAAGAATTTTCATTGAACCTATAAAATTCCATCATTTTTTTATTCCTACTATGGGAGTCAATGGTCACTATCTGCTGTGGGTTTACCATCATTCCTAAAAATATTTTCTTTTTGTGTTAATCAGAAAAAAACTAATGCATACAGGTTTAAAACAACACAAGGATGAGTAAATTATGAAAGAATTTTCATTGAACCTATAAAAATCCATCATTTTTTTAATCCTACTATGGGAGTCAATGGTAACTTTCTGCTGTGGGTTTACCATCATTCCTCAAAATATTTTATTTTGTGTTAATCAGAAAAAAACTAATGCATACAGGTTTACAACAACACAAGGATGAGTAAATTATGAAATAATTTTCATTTACCTATAAAATTCCATCATTTTTTTATTCCTACTATGGGAGTCAATGGTCACTATCTGCTGTGGGTTTACCATCATTCCAAAAAATATTTTCTTTTTGTGTTAATCAGAAAAAAACTAATGCATACAGGTTTAAAACAACACAAGGATGAGTAAATTATGAAAGAATTTTCATTGAACCTATAAAATTCCATCATTTTTTTATTCCTACTATGGGAGTCAATGGTCACTATCTGCTGTGGGTTTACCATCATTCCTCAAAATATTTTCTTTTGTGTTAATCAGAAAAAAACTAATGCATATAGGTTTAAAACAACACAAGGATGAGTAAATTATGAAAGAATTTTCATTGAACCTATAAAAATCCATCATTTTTTTAATCCTACTATGGGAGTCAATGGTAACTATCTGCTGTGGGTTTACCATCATTCCTCAAAATATTTTATTTTGTGTTAATCAGAAAAAACTAATGTATACAGGTTTAAAATAACACAAGGATGAGTAAATTATGAAAGAATTTTCATTGAACCTATAAAATTCCATCATTTTTTTATTCTTACTATGGGAGTCAATGGTCACTATCTGCTGTGGGTTTACTGTCATTCCTCAAAATATTTTCTTTTGTGTTAATCAGAAAAAAACTAATGCATAAATGTTTAAAACAACACGAGGATGAGTAAATTATGAAAGAATTTTCATTGAACCTATAAAATTCCATCATTTTTTTATTCCTACTATGGGAGTCAATGGTCACTATCTGCTGTGGGTTTACCATCATTCCTAAAAATATTTTCTTTTTGTGTTAATCAGAAAAAAACTAATGCATACAGGTTTAAAACAACACAAGGATGAGTAAATTATGAAAGAATTTTCATTGAACCTATAAAATTCCATCATTTTTTTATTCCTACTATGGGAGTCATGGGTCACTATCTGCTGTGGGTTTACCATCATTCCTCAAAATATTTTCTTTTGTGTTAATCAGAAAAAAACTAATGCATACAGGTTTAAAACAACACAAGGATGAGTAAATTATGAAATAATTTTCATTTAACCTATAAAATTCCATCATTTTTTTATTCCTACTATGGGAGTCAATGGTCCCTATCTGCTGTAGGTTTACCATCATTCCTCAAAATATTTTCTTTTGTGTTAACCAGAAAAAAACTAATGCATACAGGTTTAAAACAACACAAGGATGAGTAGATTTTGAAATAATTTTCATTTAACCTATAAAATTCCATCATTTTTTTATTCCTACTATGGGAGTCAATGGTCACTATCTGCTGTGGGTTTACCATCATTCCTCAAAATATTTTCTTTTGTGTTAATCAGAAAAAAACTAATGCATAAATGTTTAAAACAACACGAGTATGAGTAAATTATGAAAGAATTTTCATTGTACCTATAAAATTCCATCATTTTTTTATTCCTACTATGGGAGTCAATGGTCACTATCTGCTGTGGGTTTACCATCATTCCTCAAAATATTTTTTTTTGTGTTAATCAGAAAAAAACTAATGCATACAGGTTTAAAACAACACGAGGATGAGTAAATTATGAAAGAATTTTCATTGAACTTATAAAATTCCATCATTTTTTTATTCCTACTATGGGAGTCAATGGTCACTATCTGCTGTGGGTTTACCATCATTCCTCAAAATATTTTATTTTGTGTTAATCAGAAAAAACTAATGTATACAGGTTTAAAATAACACAAGGATGAGTAAATTATGAAAGAATTTTCATTGAACCTATAAAATTCCATCATTTTTTTATTCCCACTATGGGAGTCAATGGTCACTATCTGCTGTGGGTTTACCATCATTCCTAAAAATATTTTCTTTTTGTGTTAATCAGAAAAAAAACTAATGCATACAGGTTTAAAACAACACAAGGGTGAGTAAATTATGAAAGAATTTTCATTGAACCTATAAAATTCCATCATTTTTTTATTCCTACTATGGGAGTCAATGGTCACTATCTGCTGTGGGTTTACCATCATTCCTCAAAATATTTTCTTTTGTGTTAATCAGAAAAAAACTAATGCATAAATGTTTAAAACAACACGAGGATGAGTAAATTATGAAAGAATTTTCATTGAACCTATAAAATTCCATCATTTTTTTATTCCTACTATGGGAGTCAATGGTCACTATCTGCTGTGGGTTTACCATCATTCCTTAATTATTTTCTTTTTGTGTTAATCAGAAAAAAACTAATGCATACAGGTTTAAAACAACACGAGGATGAGTAAATTATGAAAGAATTTTCATTGAACCTATAAAATTCCATCATTTTTTTATTCCCACTATGGGAGTCAATGGTCACTATCTGCTGTGGGTTTACCATCATTCCTAAAAATATTTTCTTTTTGTGTTAATCAGAAAAAAACTAATGCATACAGGTTTAAAACAACACAAGGATGAGTAAATTATGAAAGAATTTTCATTGAACCTATAAAATTCCATCATTTTTTTATTCCTACTATGGGAGTCAATGGTCACTATCTGCTGTGGGTTTACCATCATTCCTCAAAATATTTTCATTTGTGTTAATCAGAAAAAAACTAATGCATAAATGTTTAAAACAACACGAGGATGTGTAAATTATGAAAGAATTTTCATTGAACCTATAAAATTCCATCATTTTTTTATTCCTACTATGGGAGTCAATGGTCACTATCTGCTGTGGGTTTACCATCATTCCTTAAAATATTTTCTTTTTGTGTTAATCAGAAAAAAACTAATGCATACAGGTTTAAAACAACACAAGGATGAGTAAATTATGAAAGAATTTTCATTGAACCTATAAAAATCCATCATTTTTTTAATCCTACTATGGGAGTCAATGGTAACTTTCTGCTGTGGGTTTACCATCATTCCTCAAAATATTTTATTTTGTGTTAATCAGAAAAAAACTAATGCATACAGGTTTAAAACAACACAAGGATGAGTAAATTTTGAAATAATTTTCATTTAACCTATAAAATTCCATCATTTTTTTAATTCCTACTATGGGAGTCAATGGTCACTATCTGCTGTGGGTTTACCATCATTCCTCAAAATATTTTCTTTTGTGTTAATCAGAAAAAAACTAATGCATAAATGTTTAAAACAACACGAGGATGAGTAAGTTATGAAAGAATTTTCATTGTACCTATAAAATTCCATCATTTTTTTATTCCTACTATGGGAGTCAATGGTCACTATCTGCTGTGGGTTTACCATCATTCCTCAAAATATTTTTTTTGTGTTAATCAGAAAAAAACTAATGCATACAGGTTTAAAACAACACGAGGATGAGTAAATTATGAAAGAATTTTCATTGAACTTATAAAATTCCATCATTTTTTTATTCCTACTATGGGAGTCAATGGTCACTATCTGCTGTGGGTTTACCATCATTCCTCAAAATATTTTCTTTTGTGTTAATCAGAAAAAAATAATGTATACAGGTTTAAAATAACACAAGGATGAGTAAATTATGAAAGAATTTTCATTGAACCTATAAAATTCCATCATTTTTTTATTCCCACTATGGGAGTCAATGGTCACTATCTGCTGTGGGTTTACCATCATTCCTAAAAATATTTTCTTTTTGTGTTAATCAGAAAAAAACTAATGCATACAGGTTTAAAACAACACAAGGATGAGTAAATTATGAAAGAATTTTCATTGAACCTATAAAATTCCATCATTTTTTTATTCCTACTATGGGAGTCAATGGTCACTATCTGCTGTGGGTTTACCATCATTCCTCAAAATATTTTCATTTGTGTTAATCAGAAAAAAACTAATGCATAAATGTTTAAAACAACACGAGGATGTGTAAATTATGAAAGAATTTTCATTGAACCTATAAAATTCCATCATTTTTTTATTCCTACTATGGGAGTCAATGGTCACTATCTGCTGTGGGTTTACCATCATTCCTTAAAATATTTTCTTTTTGTGTTAATCAGAAAAAAACTAATGCATACAGGTTTAAAACAACACAAGGATGAGTAAATTATGAAAGAATTTTCATTGAACCTATAAAAATCCATCATTTTTTTAATCCTACTATGGGAGTCAATGGTAACTTTCTGCTGTGGGTTTACCATCATTCCTCAAAATATTTTATTTTGTGTTAATCAGAAAAAAACTAATGCATACAGGTTTAAAACAACACAAGGATGAGTAAATTATGAAATAATTTTCATTTAACCTATAAAATTCCATCATTTTTTTATTCCTACTATGGGAGTCAATGGTCCCTATCTGCTGTGGGTTTACCATCATTCCTCAAAATATTTTCTTTTGTGTTAATCAGAAAAAAACTAATGCATACAGGTTTAAAACAACACAAGGATGAGTAAATTTTGAAATAATTTTCATTTAACCTATAAAATTCCATCATTTTTTTAATTCCTACTATGGGAGTCAATGGTCACTATCTGCTGTGGGTTTACCATCATTCCTCAAAATATTTTCTTTTGTGTTAATCAGAAAAAAACTAATGCATAAATGTTTAAAACAACACGAGGATGAGTAAGTTATGAAAGAATTTTCATTGTACCTATAAAATTCCATCATTTTTTTATTCCTACTATGGGAGTCAATGGTCACTATCTGCTGTGGGTTTACCATCATTCCTCAAAATATTTTTTTTGTGTTAATCAGAAAAAAACTAATGCATACAGGTTTAAAACAACACGAGGATGAGTAAATTATGAAAGAATTTTCATTGAACTTATAAAATTCCATCATTTTTTTATTCCTACTATGGGAGTCAATGGTCACTATCTGCTGTGGGTTTACCATCATTCCTCAAAATATTTTCTTTTGTGTTAATCAGAAAAAAATAATGTATACAGGTTTAAAATAACACAAGGATGAGTAAATTATGAAAGAATTTTCATTGAACCTATAAAATTCCATCATTTTTTTATTCCCACTATGGGAGTCAATGGTCACTATCTGCTGTGGGTTTACCATCATTCCTCAAAATATTTTCTTTTTGTGTTAATCAGAAAAAAACTAATGCATACAGGTTTAAAACAACACGAGGATGAGTAAATTATGAAAGAATTTTCATTGAACCTATAAAATTCCATCATTTTTTTATTCTTACTATGGGAGTCAATGGTCACTATCTGCTGTGGGTTTACTATCATTCCTCAAAATATTTTCTTTTGTGTTAATCAGAAAAAAACTAATGCATAAATGTTTAAAACAACACGAGGATGAGTAAATAATGAAAGAATTTTCATTGAACCTATAAAATTCCATCATTTTTTTATTCCTACTATGGGAGTCAATGGTCACTATCTGCTGTGGGTTTACCATCATTCCTAAAAATATTTTCTTTTTGTGTTAATCAGAAAAAAACTAATGCATACAGGTTTAAAACAACACAAGGATGAGTAAATTATGAAAGAATTTTCATTGAACCTATAAAAATCCATCATTTTTTTAATCCTACTATGGGAGTCAATGGTAACTTTCTGCTGTGGGTTTACCATCATTCCTCAAAATATTTTATTTTGTGTTAATCAGAAAAAAACTAATGCATACAGGTTTACAACAACACAAGGATGAGTAAATTATGAAATAATTTTCATTTAACCTATAAAATTCCATCATTTTTTTATTCCTACTATGGGAGTCAATGGTCACTATCTGCTGTGGGTTTACCATCATTCCAAAAAATATTTTCTTTTTGTGTTAATCAGAAAAAAACTAATGCATACAGGTTTAAAACAACACAAGGATGAGTAAATTATGAAAGAATTTTCATTGAACCTATAAAATTCCATCATTTTTTTATTCCTACTATGGGAGTCAATGGTCACTATCTGCTGTGGGTTTACCATCATTCCTCAAAATATTTTCTTTTGTGTTAATCAGAAAAAAACTAATGCATATAGGTTTAAAACAACACAAGGATGAGTAAATTATGAAAGAATTTTCATTGAACCTATAAAAATCCATCATTTTTTTAATCCTACTATGGGAGTCAATGGTAACTATCTGCTGTGGGTTTACCATCATTCCTCAAAATATTTTATTTTGTGTTAATCAGAAAAAACTAATGTATACAGGTTTAAAATAACACAAGGATGAGTAAATTATGAAAGAATTTTCATTGAACCTATAAAATTCCATCATTTTTTTATTCTTACTATGGGAGTCAATGGTCACTATCTGCTGTGGGTTTACTATCATTCCTCAAAATATTTTCTTTTGTGTTAATCAGAAAAAAACTAATGCATAAATGTTTAAAACAACACGAGGATGAGTAAATTATGAAAGAATTTTCATTGAACCTATAAAATTCCATCATTTTTTTATTCCTACTATGGGAGTCAATGGTCACTATCTGCTGTGGGTTTACCATCATTCCTAAAAATATTTTCTTTTTGTGTTAATCAGAAAAAAACTAATGCATACAGGTTTAAAACAACACAAGGATGAGTAAATTATGAAAGAATTTTCATTGAACCTATAAAATTCCATCATTTTTTTATTCCTACTATGGGAGTCAATGGTCACTATCTGCTGTGGGTTTACCATCATTCCTAAAAATATTTTCTTTTTGTGTTAATCAGAAAAAAACTAATGCATACAGGTTTAAAACAACACAAGGATGAGTAAATTATGAAAGAATTTTCATTGAACCTATAAAATTCCATCATTTTTTTATTCCTACTATGGGAGTCAATGGTCACTATCTGCTGTGGGTTTACCATCATTCCTCAAAATATTTTCTTTTGTGTTAATCAGAAAAAAACCAATGCATACAGGTTTAAAACAACACAAGGATGAGTAAATTATGAAATAATTTTCATTTAACCTATAAAATTCCATCATTTTTTTATTCCTACTATGGGAGTCAATGGTCCCTATCTGCTGTGGGTTTACCATCATTCCTCAAAATATTTTCTTTTGTGTTAATCAGAAAAAAACTAATGCATACAGGTTTAAAACAACACAAGGATGAGTAAATTTTGAAATAATTTTCATTTAACCTATAAAATTCCATCATTTTTTTAATTCCTACTATGGGAGTCAATGGTCACTATCTGCTGTGGGTTTACCATCATTCCTCAAAATATTTTCTTTTGTGTTAATCAGAAAAAAACTAATGCATAAATGTTTAAAACAACACGAGGATGAGTAAGTTATGAAAGAATTTTCATTGTACCTATAAAATTCCATCATTTTTTTATTCCTACTATGGGAGTCAATGGTCACTATCTGCTGTGGGTTTACCATCATTCCTCAAAATATTTTTTTTGTGTTAATCAGAAAAAAACTAATGCATACAGGTTTAAAACAACACGAGGATGAGTAAATTATGAAAGAATTTTCATTGAACTTATAAAATTCCATCATTTTTTTATTCCTACTATGGGAGTCAATGGTCACTATCTGCTGTGGGTTTACCATCATTCCTCAAAATATTTTCTTTTGTGTTAATCAGAAAAAAATAATGTATACAGGTTTAAAATAACACAAGGATGAGTAAATTATGAAAGAATTTTCATTGAACCTATAAAATTCCATCATTTTTTTATTCCCACTATGGGAGTCAATGGTCACTATCTGCTGTGGGTTTACCATCATTCCTCAAAATATTTTCTTTTTGTGTTAATCAGAAAAAAACTAATGCATACAGGTTTAAAACAACACGAGGATGAGTAAATTATGAAAGAATTTTCATTGAACCTATAAAATTCCATCATTTTTTTATTCTTACTATGGGAGTCAATGGTCACTATCTGCTGTGGGTTTACTATCATTCCTCAAAATATTTTCTTTTGTGTTAATCAGAAAAAAACTAATGCATAAATGTTTAAAACAACACGAGGATGAGTAAATAATGAAAGAATTTTCATTGAACCTATAAAATTCCATCATTTTTTTATTCCTACTATGGGAGTCAATGGTCACTATCTGCTGTGGGTTTACCATCATTCCTAAAAATATTTTCTTTTTGTGTTAATCAGAAAAAAACTAATGCATACAGGTTTAAAACAACACAAGGATGAGTAAATTATGAAAGAATTTTCATTGAACCTATAAAAATCCATCATTTTTTTAATCCTACTATGGGAGTCAATGGTAACTTTCTGCTGTGGGTTTACCATCATTCCTCAAAATATTTTATTTTGTGTTAATCAGAAAAAAACTAATGCATACAGGTTTACAACAACACAAGGATGAGTAAATTATGAAATAATTTTCATTTAACCTATAAAATTCCATCATTTTTTTATTCCTACTATGGGAGTCAATGGTCACTATCTGCTGTGGGTTTACCATCATTCCAAAAAATATTTTCTTTTTGTGTTAATCAGAAAAAAACTAATGCATACAGGTTTAAAACAACACAAGGATGAGTAAATTATGAAAGAATTTTCATTGAACCTATAAAATTCCATCATTTTTTTATTCCTACTATGGGAGTCAATGGTCACTATCTGCTGTGGGTTTACCATCATTCCTCAAAATATTTTCTTTTGTGTTAATCAGAAAAAAACTAATGCATATAGGTTTAAAACAACACAAGGATGAGTAAATTATGAAAGAATTTTCATTGAACCTATAAAAATCCATCATTTTTTTAATCCTACTATGGGAGTCAATGGTAACTATCTGCTGTGGGTTTACCATCATTCCTCAAAATATTTTATTTTGTGTTAATCAGAAAAAACTAATGTATACAGGTTTAAAATAACACAAGGATGAGTAAATTATGAAAGAATTTTCATTGAACCTATAAAATTCCATCATTTTTTTATTCTTACTATGGGAGTCAATGGTCACTATCTGCTGTGGGTTTACTATCATTCCTCAAAATATTTTCTTTTGTGTTAATCAGAAAAAAACTAATGCATAAATGTTTAAAACAACACGAGGATGAGTAAATTATGAAAGAATTTTCATTGAACCTATAAAATTCCATCATTTTTTTATTCCTACTATGGGAGTCAATGGTCACTATCTGCTGTGGGTTTACCATCATTCCTAAAAATATTTTCTTTTTGTGTTAATCAGAAAAAAACTAATGCATACAGGTTTAAAACAACACAAGGATGAGTAAATTATGAAAGAATTTTCATTGAACCTATAAAATTCCATCATTTTTTTATTCCTACTATGGGAGTCAATGGTCACTATCTGCTGTGGGTTTACCATCATTCCTCAAAATATTTTCTTTTGTGTTAATCAGAAAAAAACCAATGCATACAGGTTTAAAACAACACAAGGATGAGTAAATTATGAAAGAATTTTCATTGAACCTATAAAAATCCATCATTTTTTTAATCCTACTATGGGAGTCAATGGTAACTTTCTGCTGTGGGTTTACCATCATTCCTCAAAATATTTTATTTTGTGTTAATCAGAAAAAAACTAATGCATACAGGTTTAAAACAACACAAGGATGAGTAAATTATGAAAGAATTTTCATTGAACCTATAAAATTCCATCATTTTTTTATTCCTACTATGGGAGTCAATGGTCACTATCTGCTGTGGGTTTACCATCATTCGAAAAAATATTTTCTTTTTGTGTTAATCAGAAAAAAACTAATGCATACAGGTTTAAAACAACACAAGGATGAGTAAATTATGAAAGAATTTTCATTGAACCTATAAAATTCCATCATTTTTTTATTCCTACTATGGGAGTCATGGGTCACTATCTGCTGTGGGTTTACCATCATTCCTCAAAATATTTTCTTTTGTGTTAATCAGAAAAAAACTAATGCATACAGGTTTAAAACAACACAAGGATGAGTAAATTATGAAAGAATTTTCATTGAACCTATAAAAATCCATCATTTTTTTAATCCTACTATGGGAGTCAATGGTAACTTTCTGCTGTGGGTTTACCATCATTCCTCAAAATATTTTCTTTTGTGTTAATCAGACAAAAACTAATGCATACAGGTTTAAAACAACACAAGGATGAGTAAATTATGAAATAATTTTCATTTAACCTATAAAATTCCATCATTTTTTTATTCCTACTATGGGAGTCAATGGTCCCTATCTGCTGTGGGTTTACCATCATTCCTCAAAATATTTTCTTTTGTGTTAACCAGAAAAAAACTAATGCATACAGGTTTAAAACAACACAAGGATGAGTAGATTTTGAAATAATTTTCATTTAACCTATAAAATTCCATCATTTTTTTATTCCTACTATGGGAGTCAATGGTCACTATCTGCTGTGGGTTTACCATCATTCCTCAAAATATTTTCTTTTGTGTTAATCAGAAAAAAACTAATGCATAAATGTTTAAAACAACACGAGTATGAGTAAATTATGAAAGAATTTTCATTGTACCTATAAAATTCCATCATTTTTTTATTCCTACTATGGGAGTCAATGGTCACTATCTGCTGTGGGTTTACCATCATTCCTCAAAATATTTTTTTTTGTGTTAATCAGAAAAAAACTAATGCATAAAGGTTTAAAACAACACGAGGATGAGTAAATTATGAAAGAATTTTCATTGAACTTATAAAATTCCATCATTTTTTTATTCCTACTATGGGAGTCAATGGTCACTATCTGCTGTGGGTTTACCATCATTCCTCAAAATATTTTATTTTGTGTTAATCAGAAAAAACTAATGTATACAGGTTTAAAATAACACAAGGATGAGTAAATTATGAAAGAATTTTCATTGAACCTATAAAATTCCATCATTTTTTTATTCCCACTATGGGAGTCAATGGTCACTATCTGCTGTGGGTTTACCATCATTCCTAAAAATATTTTCTTTTTGTGTTAATCAGAAAAAAAACTAATGCATACAGGTTTAAAACAACACAAGGGTGAGTAAATTATGAAAGAATTTTCATTGAACCTATAAAATTCCATCATTTTTTTATTCCTACTATGGGAGTCAATGGTCACTATCTGCTGTGGGTTTACCATCATTCCTCAAAATATTTTCTTTTGTGTTAATCAGAAAAAAACTAATGCATAAATGTTTAAAACAACATGAGGATGAGTAAATTATGAAAGAATTTTCATTGAACCTATAAAATTCCATCATTTTTTATTCCTACTATGGGAGTCAATGGTCACTATCTGCTGTGGGTTTACCATCATTCCTTAATTATTTTCTTTTTGTGTTAATCAGAAAAAACTAATGCATACAGGTTTAAAACAACACGAGGATGAGTAAATTATGAAAGAATTTTCATTGAACTTATAAAATTCCATCATTTTTTTATTCCTACTATGGGAGTCAATGGTCACTATCTGCTGTGGGTTTACCATCATTCCTCAAAATATTTTCTTTTGTGTTAATCAGAAAAAACTTATGTATACAGGTTTAAAATAACACAAGGATGAGTAAATTATGAAAGAATTTTCATTGAACCTATAAAATTCCATCATTTTTTTATTCCCACTATGGGAGTCAATGGTCACTATCTGCTGTGGGTTTACCATCATTCCTAAAAATATTTTCTTTTTGTGTTAATCAGAAAAAAACTAATGCATACAGGTTTAAAACAACACAAGGATGAGTAAATTATGAAAGAATTTTCATTGAACCTATAAAATTCCATCATTTTTTTATTCCTACTATGGGAGTCAATGGTCACTATCTGCTGTGGGTTTACCATCATTCCTCAAAATATTTTCATTTGTGTTAATCAGAAAAAAACTAATGCATAAATGTTTAAAACAACACGAGGATGTGTAAATTATGAAAGAATTTTCATTGAACCTATAAAATTCCATCATTTTTTTATTCCTACTATGGGAGTCAATGGTCACTATCTGCTGTGGGTTTACCATCATTCCTTAAAATATTTTCTTTATGTGTTAATCAGAAAAAAACTAATGCATACAGGTTTAAAACAACACAAGGATGAGTAAATTATGAAAGAATTTTCATTGAACTTATAAAATTCCATCATTTTTTTATTCCTACTATGGGAGTCAATGGTCACTATCTGCTGTGGGTTTACCATCATTCCTCAAAATATTTTATTTTGTGTTAATCAGAAAAAACTAATGTATACAGGTTTAAAATAACACAAGGATGAGTAAATTATGAAAGAATTTTCATTGAACCTATAAAATTCCATCATTTTTTTATTCCCACTATGGGAGTCAATGGTCACTATCTGCTGTGGGTTTACCATCATTCCTAAAAATATTTTCTTTTTGTGTTAATCAGAAAAAAAACTAATGCATACAGGTTTAAAACAACACAAGGGTGAGTAAATTATGAAAGAATTTTCATTGAACCTATAAAATTCCATCATTTTTTTATTCCTACTATGGGAGTCAATGGTCACTATCTGCTGTGGGTTTACCATCATTCCTCAAAATATTTTCTTTTGTGTTAATCAGAAAAAAACTAATGCATAAATGTTTAAAACAACATGAGGATGAGTAAATTATGAAAGAATTTTCATTGAACCTATAAAATTCCATCATTTTTTTATTCCTACTATGGGAGTCAATGGTCACTATCTGCTGTGGGTTTACCATCATTCCTTAATTATTTTCTTTTTGTGTTAATCAGAAAAAACTAATGCATACAGGTTTAAAACAACACGAGGATGAGTAAATTATGAAAGAATTTTCATTGAACTTATAAAATTCCATCATTTTTTTATTCCTACTATGGGAGTCAATGGTCACTATCTGCTGTGGGTTTACCATCATTCCTCAAAATATTTTCTTTTGTGTTAATCAGAAAAAACTTATGTATACAGGTTTAAAATAACACAAGGATGAGTAAATTATGAAAGAATTTTCATTGAACCTATAAAATTCCATCATTTTTTTATTCCCACTATGGGAGTCAATGGTCACTATCTGCTGTGGGTTTACCATCATTCCTAAAAATATTTTCTTTTTGTGTTAATCAGAAAAAAACTAATGCATACAGGTTTAAAACAACACAAGGATGAGTAAATTATGAAAGAATTTTCATTGAACCTATAAAATTCCATCATTTTTTTATTCCTACTATGGGAGTCAATGGTCACTATCTGCTGTGGGTTTACCATCATTCCTCAAAATATTTTCATTTGTGTTAATCAGAAAAAAACTAATGCATAAATGTTTAAAACAACACGAGGATGTGTAAATTATGAAAGAATTTTCATTGAACCTATAAAATTCCATCATTTTTTTATTCCTACTATGGGAGTCAATGGTCACTATCTGCTGTGGGTTTACCATCATTCCTTAAAATATTTTCTTTTTGTGTTAATCAGAAAAAAACTAATGCATACAGGTTTAAAACAACACAAGGATGAGTAAATTATGAAAGAATTTTCATTGAACCTATAAAAATCCATCATTTTTTTAATCCTACTATGGGAGTCAATGGTAACTTTCTGCTGTGGGTTTACCATCATTCCTCAAAATATTTTATTTTGTGTTAATCAGAAAAAAACTAATGCATACAGGTTTAAAACAACACAAGGATGAGTAAATTTTGAAATAATTTTCATTTAACCTATAAAATTCCATCATTTTTTTAATTCCTACTATGGGAGTCAATGGTCACTATCTGCTGTGGGTTTACCATCATTCCTCAAAATATTTTCTTTTGTGTTAATCAGAAAAAAACTAATGCATAAATGTTTAAAACAACACGAGGATGAGTAAGTTATGAAAGAATTTTCATTGTACCTATAAAATTCCATCATTTTTTTATTCCTACTATGGGAGTCAATGGTCACTATCTGCTGTGGGTTTACCATCATTCCTCAAAATATTTTTTTTGTGTTAATCAGAAAAAAACTAATGCATACAGGTTTAAAACAACACGAGGATGAGTAAATTATGAAAGAATTTTCATTGAACTTATAAAATTCCATCATTTTTTTATTCCTACTATGGGAGTCAATGGTCACTATCTGCTGTGGGTTTACCATCATTCCTCAAAATATTTTCTTTTGTGTTAATCAGAAAAAAATAATGTATACAGGTTTAAAATAACACAAGGATGAGTAAATTATGAAAGAATTTTCATTGAACCTATAAAATTCCATCATTTTTTTATTCCCACTATGGGAGTCAATGGTCACTATCTGCTGTGGGTTTACCATCATTCCTCAAAATATTTTCTTTTTGTGTTAATCAGAAAAAAACTAATGCATACAGGTTTAAAACAACACAAGGATGAGTAAATTATGAAAGAATTTTCATTGAACCTATAAAATTCCATCATTTTTTTATTCCTACTATGGGAGTCAATGGTCACTATCTGCTGTGGGTTTACCATCATTCCTCAAAATATTTTATTTTGTGTTAATCAGAAAAAACTAATGTATACAGGTTTAAAATAACACAAGGATGAGTAAATTATGAAAGAATTTTCATTGAACCTATAAAATTCCATCATTTTTTTATTCTTACTATGGGAGTCAATGGTCACTATCTGCTGTGGGTTTACTATCATTCCTCAAAATATTTTCTTTTGTGTTAATCAGAAAAAAACTAATGCATAAATGTTTAAAACAACACGAGGATGAGTAAATTATGAAAGAATTTTCATTGAACCTATAAAATTCCATCATTTTTTTATTCTTACTATGGGAGTCAATGGTCACTATCTGCTGTGGGTTTACTATCATTCCTCAAAATATTTTCTTTTGTGTTAATCAGAAAAAAACTAATGCATAAATGTTTAAAACAACACGAGGATGAGTAAATAATGAAAGAATTTTCATTGAACCTATAAAATTCCATCATTTTTTTATTCCTACTATGGGAGTCAATGGTCACTATCTGCTGTGGGTTTACCATCATTCCTAAAAATATTTTCTTTTTGTGTTAATCAGAAAAAAACTAATGCATACAGGTTTAAAACAACACAAGGATGAGTAAATTATGAAAGAATTTTCATTGAACCTATAAAATTCCATCATTTTTTTATTCCTACTATGGGAGTCAATGGTCACTATCTGCTGTGGGTTTACCATCATTCCTCAAAATTTTTTCTTTTGTGTTAATCAGAAAAAAACCAATGCATACAGGTTTAAAACAACCCAGTCTCACCCCATTTCGTCAATATTTGACGACACTTGACCATTCGTCAATATGTGACGCGGAGGGTATACCTTTCGCGTCATTTTTTGACGAACTGGGGACTTCAATACTATTACGTCCGTTGCATTCTCTTTCCTATTTTCTTACCAATTTCGCGTCGGTTTAGGGTTAGATTTACATAATGACATCCCTACCCAAACCTAACTCTAACCCCAACGCCAGGTGACAACTGTTTCTAACCCCAACGCCAGGTGTTTAATTTCGCGTACACTGTTTAATTTCGCGTACACGGTTTAATTTTGCGTAATCTAACCCTAAACCGACGCGAAATTGGTAAGAAAATAGGAGAAGAGAATGCAACGGACGTAATAGTATTGAAGTCCCCAGTTCGTCAAAAAATGACGCGAAAGGTATACCCTCCGCGTCACATATTGACGAATGGTCAAGTGTCGTCAAATATTGACGAAATGGGGTGAGACTGTGTTATTTAAAACAACACAAGGATGAGTAAATTATGAAAGAATTTTCATTGAACCTATAAAAATCCATCATTTTTTTAATCCTACTATGGGAGTCAATGGTAACTTTCTGCTGTGGGTTTACCATCATTCCTCAAAATATTTTATTTTGTGTTAATCAGAAAAAAACTAATGCATACAGGTTTAAAACAACACAAGGATGAGTAAATTTTGAAATAATTTTCATTTAACCTATAAAATTCCATCATTTTGTTATTCCTACTATGGGAGTCAATGGTCCCTATCTGCTGTGGGTTTACCATCATTCCTCAAAATATTTTCTTTTGTGTTAATCAGAAAAAAACTAATGCATACAGGTTTAAAACAACACAAGGATGAGTAAATTTTGAAATAATTTTCATTTAACCTATAAAATTCCATCATTTTTTTATTCCTACTATGGGAGTCAATGGTCACTATCTGCTGTGGGTTTACCATCATTCCTCAAAATATTTTCTTTTGTGTTAATCAGAAAAAAACCAATGCATACAGGTTTAAAACAACCCAGTCTCACCCCATTTCGTCAATATTTGACGACACTTGACCATTCGTCAATATGTGACGCGGAGGGTATACCTTTCGCGTCATTTTTTGACGAACTGGGGACTTCAATACTATTACGTCCGTTGCATTCTCTTTCCTATTTTCTTACCAATTTCGCGTCGGTTTAGGGTTAGATTTACATAATGACATCCCTACCCAAACCTAACTCTAACCCCAACGCCAGGTGACAACTGTTTCTAACCCCAACGCCAGGTGTTTAATTTCGCGTACACTGTTTAATTTCGCGTACACGGTTTAATTTTGCGTAATCTAACCCTAAACCGACGCGAAATTGGTAAGAAAATAGGAGAAGAGAATGCAACGGACGTAATAGTATTGAAGTCCCCAGTTCGTCAAAAAATGACGCGAAAGGTATACCCTCCGCGTCACATATTGACGAATGGTCAAGTGTCGTCAAATATTGACGAAATGGGGTGAGACTGTGTTATTTAAAACAACACAAGGATGAGTAAATTATGAAAGAATTTTCATTGAACCTATAAAAATCCATCATTTTTTTAATCCTACTATGGGAGTCAATGGTAACTTTCTGCTGTGGGTTTACCATCATTCCTCAAAATATTTTATTTTGTGTTAATCAGAAAAAAACTAATGCATACAGGTTTAAAACAACACAAGGATGAGTAAATTTTGAAATAATTTTCATTTAACCTATAAAATTCCATCATTTTGTTATTCCTACTATGGGAGTCAATGGTCCCTATCTGCTGTGGGTTTACCATCATTCCTCAAAATATTTTCTTTTGTGTTAATCAGAAAAAAACTAATGCATACAGGTTTAAAACAACACAAGGATGAGTAAATTTTGAAATAATTTTCATTTAACCTATAAAATTCCATCATTTTTTTATTCCTACTATGGGAGTCAATGGTCACTATCTGCTGTGGGTTTACCATCATTCCTCAAAATATTTTCTTTTGTGTTAATCAGAAAAAAACCAATGCATACAGGTTTAAAACAACACAAGGATGAGTAAATTATGAAAGAATTTTCATTGAACCTATAAAAATCCATCATTTTTTTAATCCTACTATGGGAGTCAATGGTAACTTTCTGCTGTGGGTTTACCATCATTCCTCAAAATATTTTATTTTGTGTTAATCAGAAAAAAACTAATGCATACAGGTTTACAACAACACAAGGATGAGTAAATTATGAAATAATTTTCATTTAACCTATAAAATTCCATCATTTTTTTATTCCTACTATGGGAGTCAATGGTCACTATCTGCTGTGGGTTTACCATCATTCCAAAAAATATTTTCTTTTTGTGTTAATCAGAAAAAAACTAATGCATACAGGTTTAAAACAACACAAGGATGAGTAAATTATGAAAGAATTTTCATTGAACCTATAAAATTCCATCATTTTTTTATTCCTACTATGGGAGTCAATGGTCACTATCTGCTGTGGGTTTACCATCATTCCTCAAAATATTTTCTTTTGTGTTAATCAGAAAAAAACTAATGCATATAGGTTTAAAACAACACAAGGATGAGTAAATTATGAAAGAATTTTCATTGAACCTATAAAAATCCATCATTTTTTTAATCCTACTATGGGAGTCAATGGTAACTATCTGCTGTGGGTTTACCATCATTCCTCAAAATATTTTATTTTGTGTTAATCAGAAAAAACTAATGTATACAGGTTTAAAATAATACAAGGATGAGTAAATTATGAAAGAATTTTCATTGAACCTATAAAATTCCATCATTTTTTTATTCTTACTATGGGAGTCAATGGTCACTATCTGCTGTGGGTTTACTATCATTCCTCAAAATATTTTCTTTTGTGTTAATCAGAAAAAAACTAATGCATAAATGTTTAAAACAACACGAGGATGAGTAAATTATGAAAGAATTTTCATTGAACCTATAAAATTCCATCATTTTTTTATTCCTACTATGGGAGTCAATGGTCACTATCTGCTGTGGGTTTACCATCATTCCTAAAAATATTTTCTTTTTGTGTTAATCAGAAAAAAACTAATGCATACAGGTTTAAAACAACACAAGGATGAGTAAATTATGAAAGAATTTTCATTGAACCTATAAAATTCCATCATTTTTTTATTCCTACTATGGGAGTCAATGGTCACTATCTGCTGTGGGTTTACCATCATTCCTCAAAATATTTTCTTTTGTGTTAATCAGAAAAAAACCAATGCATACAGGTTTAAAACAACACAAGGATGAGTAAATTATGAAAGAATTTTCATTGAACCTATAAAAATCCATCATTTTTTTAATCCTACTATGGGAATCAATGGTAACTTTCTGCTGTGGGTTTACCATCATTCCTCAAAATATTTTATTTTGTGTTAATCAGAAAAAAACTAATGCATACAGGTTTAAAACAACACAAGGATGAGTAAATTATGAAAGAATTTTCATTGAACCTATAAAATTCCATCATTTTTTTATTCCTACTATGGGAGTCAATGGTCACTATCTGCTGTGGGTTTACCATCATTCGAAAAAATATTTTCTTTTTGTGTTAATCAGAAAAAAACTAATGCATACAGGTTTAAAACAACACAAGGATGAGTAAATTATGAAAGAATTTTCATTGAACCTATAAAATTCCATCATTTTTTTATTCCTACTATGGGAGTCATGGGTCACTATCTGCTGTGGGTTTACCATCATTCCTCAAAATATTTTCTTTTGTGTTAATCAGAAAAAAACTAATGCATACAGGTTTAAAACAACACAAGCATGAGTAAATTATGAAAGAATTTTCATTGAACCTATAAAAATCCATCATTTTTTTAATCCTACTATGGGAGTCAATGGTAACTTTCTGCTGTGGGTTTACCATCATTCCTCAAAATATTTTCTTTTGTGTTAATCAGACAAAAACTAATGCATACAGGTTTAAAACAACACAAGGATGAGTAAATTATGAAATAATTTTCATTTAACCTATAAAATTCCATCATTTTTTTATTCCTACTATGGGAGTCAATGGTCCCTCTCTGCTGTGGGTTTACCATCATTCCTCAAAATATTTTCTTTTGTGTTAACCAGAAAAAAACTAATGCATACAGGTTTAAAACAACACAAGGATGAGTAGATTTTGAAATAATTTTCATTTAACCTATAAAATTCCATCATTTTTTTATTCCTACTATGGGAGTCAATGGTCACTATCTGCTGTGGGTTTACCATCATTCCTCAAAATATTTTCTTTTGTGTTAATCAGAAAAAAACTAATGCATAAATGTTTAAAACAACACGAGGATGAGTAAATTATGAAAGAATTTTCATTGTACCTATAAAATTCCATCATTTTTTTATTCCTACTATGGGAGTCAATGGTCACTATCTGCTGTGGGTTTACCATCATTCCTCAAAATATTTTTTTTTGTGTTAATCAGAAAAAAACTAATGCATACAGGTTTAAAACAACACGAGGATGAGTAAATTATGAAAGAATTTTCATTGAACTTATAAAATTCCATCATTTTTTTATTCCTACTATGGGAGTCAATGGTCACTATCTGCTGTGGGTTTACCATCATTCCTCAAAATATTTTATTTTGTGTTAATCAGAAAAAACTAATGTATACAGGTTTAAAATAACACAAGGATGAGTAAATTATGAAAGAATTTTCATTGAACCTATAAAATTCCATCATTTTTTTATTCCCACTATGGGAGTCAATGGTCACTATCTGCTGTGGGTTTACCATCATTCCTAAAAATATTTTCTTTTTGTGTTAATCAGAAAAAAAACTAATGCATACAGGTTTAAAACAACACAAGGGTGAGTAAATTATGAAAGAATTTTCATTGAACCTATAAAATTCCATCATTTTTTTATTCCTACTATGGGAGTCAATGGTCACTATCTGCTGTGGGTTTACCATCATTCCTCAAAATATTTTCTTTTGTGTTAATCAGAAAAAAACTAATGCATAAATGTTTAAAACAACACGAGGATGAGTAAATTATGAAAGAATTTTCATTGAACCTATAAAATTATATCATTTTTTTATTCCTACTATGGGAGTCAATGGTCACTATCTGCTGTGGGTTTACCATCATTCCTTAATTATTTTCTTTTTGTGTTAATCAGAAAAAAACTAATGCATACAGGTTTAAAACAACACAAGGATGAGTAAATTATGAAAGAATTTTCATTGAACCTATAAAATTCCATCATTTTTTTATTCCTACTATGGGAGTCAATGGTCACTATCTGCTGTGGGTTTACCATCATTCCTTAAAATATTTTCTTTTGTGTTAATCAGAAAAAAACTAATGCATACAGGTTTAAAACAACACAAGGATGAGTAAATTATGAAAGAATTTTCATTGAACCTATAAAAATCCATCATTTTTTTTAATCCTACTATGGGAGTCAATGGTAACTTTCTGCTGTGGGTTTACCATCATTCCTCAAAATATTTTATTTTGTGTTAATCAGAAAAAAACTAATGCATACAGGTTTAAAACAACACAAGGATGAGTAAATTATGAAAGAATTTTCATTGAACCTATAAAAATCCATCATTTTTTTAATCCTACTATGGGAGTCAATGGTAACTTTCTGCTGTGGGTTTACCATCATTCCTCAAAATATTTTCTTTTGTGTTAATCAGACAAAAACTAATGCATACAGGTTTAAAACAACACAATGATGAGTAAATTATGAAAGAATTTTCATTGAACCTATAAAATTCCATCATTTTTTTATTCCTACTATGGGAGTCAATGGTCACTCTCTGCTGTGGGTTTACCATCATTCCTCAAAATATTTTCTTTTGTGTTAATCAGAAAAAAACTAATGCTAAATGTTTAAAACAACACGAGGATGAGTAAATTATGAAAGAATTTTCATTGAACCTATAAAAATCCATCATTTTTTTAATCCTACTATGGGAGTCAATGGTCACTATCTGCTGTGGGTTTACCATCATTCCTCAAAATATTTTATTTTGTGTTAATCAGAAAAAACTAATGTATACAGGTTTAAAATAACACAAGGATGAGTAAATTATGAAAGAATTTTCATTGAACCTATAAAATTCCATCATTTTTTTATTCTTACTATGGGAGTCAATGGTCACTATCTGCTGTGGGTTTACTATCATTCCTCAAAATATTTTCTTTTGTGTTAATCAGAAAAAACTAATGCATAAATGTTTAAAACAACACGAGGATGAGTAAATTATGAAAGAATTTTCATTGAACCTATAAAATTCCATCATTTTTTTATTCCTACTATGGGAGTCAATGGTCACTATCTGCTGTGGGTTTACCATCATTCCTAAAAATATTTTCTTTTTGTGTTAATCAGAAAAAAACTAATGCATACAGGTTTAAAACAACACAAGGATGAGTAAATTATGAAAGAATTTTCATTGAACCTATAAAATTCCATCATTTTTTTATTCCTACTATGGGAGTCAATGGTAACTTTCTGCTGTGGGTTTACCATCATTCCTCAAAATATTTTATTTTGTGTTAATCAGAAAAAAACTAATGCATACAGGTTTAAAACAACACAAGGATGAGTAAATTATGAAATAATTTTCATTTAACCTAAAAAATTCCATCATTTTTTTATTCCTACTATGGGAGTCAATGGTCACTATCTGCTGTGGGTTTACCATCATTCCAAAAAATATTTTCTTTTTGTGTTAATCAGAAAAAAACTAATGCATACAGGTTTAAAACAACACAAGGATGAGTAAATTATGAAAGAATTTTCATTGAACCTATAAAATTCCATCATTTTTTTATTCCTACTATGGGAGTCAATGGTCACTATCTGCTGTGGGTTTACCATCATTCCTCAAAATATTTTCTTTTGTGTTATTCAGAAAAAAACTAATGCATACAGGTTTAAAACAACACAAGGATGAGTAAATTATGAAAGAATTTTCATTGAACTTATAAAATTCCATCATTTTTTTATTCCTACTATGGGAGTCAATGGTCACTATCTGCTGTGGGTTTACCATCATTCCTCAAAATATTTTCTTTTGTGTTAATCAGAAAAAACTTATGTATACAGGTTTAAAATAACACAAGGATGAGTAAATTATGAAAGAATTTTCATTGAACCTATAAAATTCCATCATTTTTTTATTCCCACTATGGGAGTCAATGGTCACTATCTGCTGTGGGTTTACCATCATTCCTAAAAATATTTTCTTTTTGTGTTAATCAGAAAAAAACTAATGCATACAGGTTTAAAACAACACAAGGATGAGTAAATTATGAAAGAATTTTCATTGAACCTATAAAATTCCATCATTTTTTTATTCCTACTATGGGAGTCAATGGTCACTATCTGCTGTGGGTTTACCATCATTCCTCAAAATATTTTCATTTGTGTTAATCAGAAAAAAACTAATGCATAAATGTTTAAAACAACACGAGGATGAGTAAATTATGAAAGAATTTTCATTGAACCTATAAAATTCCATCATTTTTTTATTCCTACTATGGGAGTCAATGGTCACTATCTGCTGTGGGTTTACCATCATTCCTCAAAATATTTTCATTTGTGTTAATCAGAAAAAAACTAATGCATAAATGTTTAAAACAACACGAGGATGAGTAAATTATGAAAGAATTTTCATTGTACCTATAAAATTCCATCATTTTTTTATTCCTACTATGGGAGTCAATGGTCACTATCTGCTGTGGGTTTAACATCATTCCTCAAAATATTTTCTTTTGTGTTAATCAGAAAAAAACTAATGCATAAATGTTTAAAACAACACGAGGATGAGTAAATTATGAAAGAATTTTCATTGTACCTATAAAATTCCATCATTTTTTTATTCCTACTATGGGAGTCAATGGTCACTATCTGCTGTGGGTTTACCATCATTCCTCAAAATATTTTTTTTGTGTTAATCAGAAAAAAACTAATGCATACAGGTTTAAAACAACACGAGGATGAGTAAATTATGAAAGAATTTTCATTGAACTTATAAAATTCCATCATTTTTTTATTCCTACTATGGGAGTCAATGGTCACTATCTGCTGTGGGTTTACCATCATTCCTCAAAATATTTTCTTTTGTGTTAATCAGAAAAAACTTATGTATACAGGTTTAAAATAACACAAGGATGAGTAAATTATGAAAGAATTTTCATTGAACCTATAAAATTCCATCATTTTTTTATTCCCACTATGGGAGTCAATGGTCACTATCTGCTGTGGGTTTACCATCATTCCTAAAAATATTTTCTTTTTGTGTTAATCAGAAAAAAACTAATGCATACAGGTTTAAAACAACACAAGGATGAGTAAATTATGAAAGAATTTTCATTGAACCTATAAAATTCCATCATTTTTTTATTCCTACTATGGGAGTCAATGGTCACTATCTGCTGTGGGTTTACCATCATTCCTCAAAATATTTTCATTTGTGTTAATCAGAAAAAAACTAATGCATAAATGTTTAAAACAACACGAGGATGAGTAAATTATGAAAGAATTTTCATTGAACCTATAAAATTCCATCATTTTTTTATTCCTACTATGGGAGTCAATGGTCACTATCTGCTGTGGGTTTACCATCATTCCTTAAAATATTTTCTTTTTGTGTTAATCAGAAAAAAACTAATGCATACAGGTTTAAAACAACACAAGGATGAGTAAATTATGAAAGAATTTTCATTGAACCTATAAAAATACATCATTTTTTTAATCCTACTATGGGAGTCAATGGTAACTTTCTGCTGTGGGTTTACCATCATTCCTCAAAATATTTTATTTTGTGTTAATCAGAAAAAAACTAATGCATACAGGTTTAAAACAACACAAGGATGAGTAAATTATGAAATAATTTTCATTTAACCTATAAAATTCCATCATTTTTTATTCCTACTATGGGAGTCAATGGTCCCTATCTGCTGTGGGTTTACCATCATTCCTCAAAATATTTTCTTTTGTGTTAATCAGAAAAAAACTAATGCATACAGGTTTAAAACAACACAAGGATGAGTAAATTTTGAAATAATTTTCATTTAACCTATAAAATTCCATCATTTTTTTATTACTACTATGGGAGTCAATGGTCACTATCTGCTGTGGGTTTACCATCATTCCTCAAAATATTTTCTTTTGTGTTAATCAGAAAAAAACTAATGCATAAATGTTTAAAACAACACGAGGATGAGTAAGTTATGAAAGAATTTTCATTGTACCTATAAAATTCCATCATTTTTTTATTCCTACTATGGGAGTCAATGGTCACTATCTGCTGTGGGTTTACCATCATTCCTCAAAATATTTTTTTTGTGTTAATCAGAAAAAAACTAATGCATACAGGTTTAAAACAACACGAGGATGAGTAAATTATGAAAGAATTTTCATTGAACTTATAAAATTCCATCATTTTTTTATTCCTACTATGGGAGTCAATGGTCACTATCTGCTGTGGGTTTACCATCATTCCTCAAAATATTTTCTTTTGTGTTAATCAGAAAAAACTAATGTATACAGGTTTAAAATAACACAAGGATGAGTAAATTATGAAAGAATTTTCATTGAACCTATAAAATTCCATCATTTTTTTATTCCCACTATGGGAGTCAATGGTCACTATCTGCTGTGGGTTTACTATCATTCCTCAAAATATTTTCTTTTGTGTTAATCAGAAAAAAACTAATGCATAAATGTTTAAAACAACACGAGGATGAGTAAATTATGAAAGAATTTTCATTGAACCTATAAAATTCCATCATTTTTTTATTCTTACTATGGGAGTCAATGGTCACTATCTGCTGTGGGTTTACTATCATTCCTCAAAATATTTTCTTTTGTGTTAATCAGAAAAAAACTAATGCATAAATGTTTAAAACAACACGAGGATGAGTAAATAATGAAAGAATTTTCATTGAACCTATAAAATTCCATCATTTTTTTATTCCTACTATGGGAGTCAATGGTCACTATCTGCTGTGGGTTTACCATCATTCCTAAAAATATTTTCTTTTTGTGTTAATCAGAAAAAAACTAATGCATACAGGTTTAAAACAACACAAGGATGAGTAAATTATGAAAGAATTTTCATTGAACCTATAAAATTCCATCATTTTTTTATTCCTACTATGGGAGTCAATGGTCACTATCTGCTGTGGGTTTACCATCATTCCTCAAAATATTTTCTTTTGTGTTAATCAGAAAAAAACCAATGCATACAGGTTTAAAACAACCCAGTCTCACCCCATTTCGTCAATATTTGACGACACTTGACCATTCGTCAATATGTGACGCGGAGGGTATACCTTTCGCGTCATTTTTTGACGAACTGGGGACTTCAATACTATTACGTCCGTTGCATTCTCTTTCCTATTTTCTTACCAATTTCGCGTCAGTTTAGGGTTAGATTTACATAATGACATCCCTACCCAAACCTAACTCTAACCCCAACGCCAGGTGACAACTGTTTCTAACCCCAACGCCAGGTGTTTAATTTCGCGTACACTGTTTAATTTCGCGTACACGGTTTAATTTTGCGTAATCTAACCCTAAACCGACGCGAAATTGGTAAGAAAATAGGAGAAGAGAATGCAACGGACGTAATAGTATTGAAGTCCCCAGTTCGTCAAAAAATGACGCGAAAGGTATACCCTCCGCGTCACATATTGACGAATGGTCAAGTGTCGTCAAATATTGACGAAATGGGGTGAGACTGTGTTATTTAAAACAACACAAGGATGAGTAAATTATGAAAGAATTTTCATTGAACCTATAAAAATCCATCATTTTTTTAATCCTACTATGGGAGTCAATGGTAACTTTCTGCTGTGGGTTTACCATCATTCCTCAAAATATTTTATTTTGTGTTAATCAGAAAAAAACTAATGCATACAGGTTTAAAACAACACAAGGATGAGTAAATTATGAAAGAATTTTCATTGAACCTATAAAAATCCATCATTTTTTTAATCCTACTATGGGAGTCAATGGTAACTTTCTGCTGTGGGTTTACCATCATTCCTCAAAATATTTTCTTTTGTGTTAATCAGACAAAAACTAATGCATACAGGTTTAAAACAACACAAGGATGAGTAAATTATGAAATAATTTTCATTTAACCTATAAAATTCCATCATTTTGTTATTCCTACTATGGGAGTCAATGGTCCCTATCTGCTGTGGGTTTACCATCATTCCTCAAAATATTTTCTTTTGTGTTAATCAGAAAAAAACTAATGCATACAGGTTTAAAACAACACAAGGATGAGTAAATTTTGAAATAATTTTCATTTAACCTATAAAATTCCATCATTTTTTTATTCCTACTATGGGAGTCAATGGTCACAATCTGCTGTGGGTTTACTATCATTCCTCAAAATATTTTCTTTTGTGTTAATCAGAAAAAAACTAATGCATAAATGTTTAAAACAACACGAGGATGAGTAAATTATGAAAGAATTTTCATTGAACCTATAAAATTCCATCATTTTTTTATTCCTACTATGGGAGTCAATGGTCACTATCTGCTGTGGGTTTACCATCATTCCTAAAAATATTTTCTTTTTGTGTTAATCAGAAAAAAACTAATGCATACAGGTTTAAAACAACACAAGGATGAGTAAATTATGAAAGAATTTTCATTGAACCTATAAAATTCCATCATTTTTTTATTCCTACTATGGGAGTCAATGGTCACTATCTGCTGTGGGTTTACCATCATTCCTCAAAATATTTTATTTTGTGTTAATCAGAAAAAAAACAATGCATACAGGTTTAAAACAACACAAGGATGAGTAAATTATGAAAGAATTTTCATTGAACCTATAAAAATCCATCATTTTTTTAATCCTACTATGGGAGTCAATGGTCACTATCTGCTGTGGGTTTACCATCATTCCTCAAAATATTTTCTTTTGTGTTAATCAGAAAAAAACTAATGCATACAGGTTTAAAACAACACAAGGATGATTAAATTATGAAATAATTTTCATTTAACCTATAAAATTCCATCATTTTTTATTCCTACTATGGGAGTCAATGGTCACTATCTGCTGTGGGTTTACCATCATTCCTCACAATATTTTCTTTTGTGTTAATCAGAAAAAAACTAATGCATAAATGTTTAAAACAACACGAGGATGAGTAAATTATGAAAGAATTTTCATTGTACCTATAAAATTCCATCATTTTTTTATTCCTACTATGGGAGTCAATGGTCACTATCTGCTGTGGGTTTACCATCATTCCTCAAAATATTTTTTTTGTGTTAATCAGAAAAAAACTAATGCATACAGGTTTAAAACAACACGAGGATGAGTAAATTATGAAAGAATTTTCATTGAACTTATAAAATTCCATCATTTTTTTATTCCTACTATGGGAGTCAATGGTCACTATCTGCTGTGGGTTTACCATCATTCCTCAAAATATTTTCTTTTGTGTTAATCAGAAAAAACTAATGTATACAGGTTTAAAATAACACAAGGATGAGTAAATTATGAAAGAATTTTCATTGAACCTATAAAATTCCATCATTTTTTTATTCCCACTATGGGAGTCAATGGTCACTATCTGCTGTGGGTTTACCATCATTCCTAAAAATATTTTCTTTTTGTGTTAATCAGAAAAAAACTAATGCATACAGGTTTAAAACAACACAAGGATGAGTAAATTATGAAAGAATTTTCATTGAACCTATAAAATTCCATCATTTTTTTATTCCTACTATGGGAGTCAATGGTCACTATCTGCTGTGGGTTTACCATCATTCCTCAAAATATTTTCTTTTGTGTTAATCAGAAAAAAACTAATGCATAAATGTTTAAAACAACACGAGGATGAGTAAATTATGAAAGAATTTTCATTGAACCTATAAAAATCCATCATTTTTTTAATCCTACTATGGGAGTCAATGGTCACTATCTGCTGTGGGTTTACCATCATTCCTCAAAATATTTTATTTTGTGTTAATCAGAAAAAACTAATGTATACAGGTTTAAAATAACACAAGGATGAGTAAATTATGAAATAATTTTCATTGAACCTATAAAATTCCATCATTTTTTTATTCCTACTATGGGAGTCAATGGTCACTATCTGCTGTGGGTTTACCATCATTCCAAAAAATATTTTCTTTTTGTGTTAATCAGAAAAAAACTAATGCATACAGGTTTAAAACAACACAAGGATGAGTAAATTATGAAAGAATTTTCATTGAACCTATAAAATTCCATCATTTTTTTATTCTTACTATGGGAGTCAATGGTCACTATCTGCTGTGGGTTTACTATTATTCCTCAAAATATTTTCTTTTGTGTTAATCAGAAAAAAACTACTGCATAAATGTTTAAAACAACACGAGGATGAGTAAATTATGAAAGAATTTTCATTGAACCTATAAAATTCCATCATTTTTTTATTCCTACTATGGGAGTCAATGGTCACTATCTGCTGTGGGTTTACCATCATTCCTAAAAATATTTTCTTTTGTGTTAATCAGAAAAAAACTAATGTATACAGGTTTAAAATAACACAAGGATGAGTAAATTATGAAAGAATTTTCATTGAACCTATAAAATTCCATCATTTTTTTATTCCCACTATGGGAGTCAATGGTCACTATCTGCTGTGGGTTTACCATCATTCCTAAAAATATTTTCTTTTTGTGTTAATCAGAAAAAAACTAATGCATACAGGTTTAAAACAACACAAGGATGAGTAAATTATGAAAGAATTTTCATTGAACCTATAAAATTCCATCATTTTTTTATTCCTACTATGGGAGTCAATGGTCACTATCTGCTGTGGGTTTACCATCATTCCTCAAAATATTTTCTTTTGTGTTAATCAGAAAAAAACTAATGCATACAGGTTTAAAACAACACAAGGATGAGTAAATTATGAAAGAATTTTCATTGAACCTATAAAAATCCATCATTTTTTTAATCCTACTATGGGAGTCAATGGTAACTTTCTGCTGTGGGTTTACCATCATTCCTCAAAATATTTTATTTTGTGTTAATCAGAAAAAAACTAATGCATACAGGTTTAAAACAACACAAGGATGAGTAAATTATGAAATAATTTTCATTGAACCTATAAAATTCCATCATTTTTTTATTCCTACTATGGGAGTCAATGGTCACTATCTGCTGTGGGTTTACCATCATTCCAAAAAATATTTTCTTTTTGTGTTAATCAGAAAAAAACTAATGCATACAGGTTTAAAACAACACAAGGATGAGTAAATTATGAAAGAATTTTCATTGAACCTATAAAATTCCATCATTTTTTTATTCCTACTATGGGAGTCAATGGTCACTATCTGCTGTGGGTTTACCATCATTCCTAAAAATATTTTCTTTTTGTGTTAATCAGAAAAAAACTAATGCATACAGGTTTAAAACAACACAAGGATGAGTAAATTATGAAAGAATTTTCATTGAACCTATAAAATTCCATCATTTTTTTATTCCTACTATGGGAGTCAATGGTCACTATCTGCTGTGGGTTTACCATCATTCCTCAAAATATTTTCTTTTGTGTTAATCAGAAAAAAACTAATGCATACAGGTTTAAAACAACACAAGGATGAGTAAATTATGAAAGAATTTTCATTGAACCTATAAAAATCCATCATTTTTTTAATCCTACTATGGGAGTCAATGGTAACTTTCTGCTGTGGGTTTACCATCATTCCTCAAAATATTTTATTTTGTGTTAATCAGAAAAAAACTAATGCATACAGGTTTAAAACAACACAAGGATGAGTAAATTATGAAATAATTTTCATTGAACCTATAAAATTCCATCATTTTTTTATTCCTACTATGGGAGTCAATGGTCACTATCTGCTGTGGGTTTACCATCATTCCAAAAAATATTTTCTTTTTGTGTTAATCAGAAAAAAACTAATGCATACAGGTTTAAAACAACACAAGGATGAGTAAATTATGAAAGAATTTTCATTGAACCTATAAAATTCCATCATTTTTTTATTCCTACTATGGGAGTCAATGGTCACTATCTGCTGTGGGTTTACCATCATTCCTCAAAATATTTTCTTTTGTGTTAATCAGAAAAAAACTAATGCATACAGGTTTAAAACAACACAAGGATGAGTAAATTATGAAAGAATTTTCATTGAACCTATAAAAATCCATCATTTTTTTAATCCTACTATGGGAGTCAATGGTAACTTTCTGCTGTGGGTTTACCATCATTCCTCAAAATATTTTCTTTTGTGTTAATCAGACAAAAACTAATGCATACAGGTTTAAAACAACACAAGGATGAGTAAATTATGAAAGAATTTTCATTGAACCTATAAAATTCCATCATTTTTTTATTCCTACTATGGGAGTCAATGGTCACTATCTGCTGTGGGTTTACCATCATTCCTCAAAATATTTTCTTTTGTGTTAATCAGAAAAAAACTAATGCATAAATGTTTAAAACAACACGAGGATGAGTAAATTATGAAAGAATTTTCATTGAACCTATAAAAATCCATCATTTTTTTAATCCTACTATGGGAGTCAATGGTCACTATCTGCTGTGGGTTTACCATCATTCCTCAAAATATTTTATTTTGTGTTAATCAGAAAAAACTAATGTATACAGGTTTAAAATAACACAAGGATGAGTAAATTATGAAAGAATTTTCATTGAACCTATAAAATTCCATCATTTTTTTATTCTTACTATGGGAGTCAATGGTCACTATCTGCTGTGGGTTTACTATCATTCCTCAAAATATTTTCTTTTGTGTTAATCAGAAAAAAACTAATGCATAAATGTTTAAAACAACACGAGGATGAGTAAATTATGAAAGAATTTTCATTGAACCTATAAAATTCCATCATTTTTTTATTCCTACTATGGGAGTCAATGGTCACTATCTGCTGTGGGTTTACCATCATTCCTAAAAATATTTTCTTTTGTGTTAATCAGAAAAAAACTAATGTATACAGGTTTAAAATAACACAAGGATGAGTAAATTATGAAAGAATTTTCTTTGAACCTATAAAATTCCATCATTTTTTTATTCCCACTATGGGAGTCAATGGTCACTATCTGCTGTGGGTTTACCATCATTCCTAAAAATATTTTCTTTTTGTGTTAATCAGAAAAAACTAATGCATACAGGTTTAAAAGAACACAAGGATGAGTAAATTATGAAAGAATTTTCATTGAACCTATAAAATTCCATCATTTTTTTATTCCTACTATGGGAGTCAATGGTCACTATCTGCTGTGGGTTTACCATCATTCCTCAAAATATTTTATTTTGTGTTAATCAGAAAAAAACTAATGCATACAGGTTTAAAACAACACAAGGATGAGTAAATTATGAAAGAATTTTCATTGAACCTATAAAAATCCATCATTTTTTTAATCCTACTATGGGAGTCAATGGTAACTTTCTGCTGTGGGTTTACCATCATTCCTCAAAATATTTTATTTTGTGTTAATCAGAAAAAAACTAATGCATACAGGTTTAAAACAACACAAGGATGAGTAAATTATGAAATAATTTTCATTTAACCTATAAAATTCCATCATTTTTTTATTCCTACTATGGGAGTCAATGGTCACTATCTGCTGTGGGTTTACCATCATTCCAAAAAATATTTTCTTTTTGTGTTAATCAGAAAAAAACTAATGCATACAGGTTTAAAACAACACAAGGATGAGTAAATTATGAAAGAATTTTCATTGAACCTATAAAAATCCATCATTTTTTTAATCCTACTATGGGAGTCAATGGTAACTTTCTGCTGTGGGTTTACCATCATTCCTCAAAATATTTTATTTTGTGTTAATCAGAAAAAAACTAATGCATACAGGTTTAAAACAACACAAGGATGAGTAAATTATGAAATAATTTTCATTTAACCGATAAAATTCCATCATTTTTTTATTCCTACTATGGGAGTCAATGGTCACTATCTGCTGTGGGTTTACCATCATTCCAAAAAATATTTTCTTTTTGTGTTAATCAGAAAAAAACTAATGCATACAGGTTTAAAACAACACAAGGATGAGTAAATTATGAAAGAATTTTCATTGAACCTATAAAATTCCATCATTTTTTTATTCCTACTATGGGAGTCAATGGTCACTATCTGCTGTGGGTTTACCATCATTCCTCAAAATATTTTCTTTTGTGTTAATCAGAAAAAAACTAATGCATACAGGTTTAAAACAACACAAGGATGAGTAAATTATGAAAGAATTTTCATTGAACCTATAAAAATCCATCATTTTTTTAATCCTACTATGGGAGTCAATGGTAACTTTCTGCTGTGGGTTTACCATCATTCCTCAAAATATTTTCTTTTGTGTTAATCAGACAAAAACTAATGCATACAGGTTTAAAACAACACGAGGATGAGTAAATTATGAAAGAATTTTCATTGAACCTATAAAATTCCATCATTTTTTTATTCCTACTATGGGAGTCAATGGTCACTATCTGCTGTGGGTTTACCATCATTCCTAAAAATATTTTCTTTTGTGTTAATCAGAAAAAAAATAATGTATACAGGTTTAAAATAACACAAGGATGAGTAAATTATGAAAGAATTTTCATTGAACCTATAAAATTCCATCATTTTTTTATTCCCACTATGGGAGTCAATGGTCACTATCTGCTGTGGGTTTACCATCATTCCTAAAAATATTTTCTTTTTGTGTTAATCAGAAAAAAACTAATGCATACAGGTTTAAAACAACACAAGGATGAGTAAATTATGAAAGAATTTTCATTGAACCTATAAAATTCCATCATTTTTGTATTCCTACTATGGGAGTCAATGGTCACTATCTGCTGTGGGTTTACCATCATTCCTCAAAATATTTTCTTTTGTGTTAATCAGAAAAAAACTAATGCATACAGGTTTAAAACAACACAAGGATGAGTAAATTATGAAAGAATTTTCATTGAACCTATAAAAATCCATCATTTTTTAATCCTACTATGGGAGTCAATGGTAACTTTCTGCTGTGGGTTTACCATCATTCCTCAAAATATTTTATTTTGTGTTAATCAGAAAAAAACTAATGCATACAGGTTTAAAACAACACAAGGATGAGTAAATTATGAAATAATTTTCATTGAACCTATAAAATTCCATCATTTTTTTATTCCTACTATGGGAGTCAATGGTCACTATCTGCTGTGGGTTTACCATCATTCCAAAAAATATTTTCTTTTTGTGTTAATCAGAAAAAAACTAATGCATACAGGTTTAAAACAACACAAGGATGAGTAAATTATGAAAGAATTTTCATTGAACCTATAAAATTCCATCATTTTTTTATTCCTACTATGGGAGTCAATGGTCACTATCTGCTGTGGGTTTACCATCATTCCTCAAAATATTTTCTTTTGTGTTAATCAGAAAAAAACTAATGCATACAGGTTTAAAACAACACAAGGATGAGTAAATTATGAAAGAATTTTCATTGAACCTATAAAAATCCATCATTTTTTTAATCCTACTATGGGAGTCAATGGTAACTTTCTGCTGTGGGTTTACCATCATTCCTCAAAATATTTTCTTTTGTGTTAATCAGACAAAAACTAATGCATACAGGTTTAAAACAACACGAGGATGAGTAAATTATGAAAGAATTTTCATTGAACCTATAAAATTCCATCATTTTTTTATTCCTACTATGGGAGTCAATGGTCACTATCTGCTGTGGGTTTACCATCATTCCTAAAAATATTTTCTTTTGTGTTAATCAGAAAAAAAATAATGTATACAGGTTTAAAATAACACAAGGATGAGTAAATTATGAAAGAATTTTCATTGAACCTATAAAATTCCATCATTTTTTTATTCCCACTATGGGAGTCAATGGTCACTATCTGCTGTGGGTTTACCATCATTCCTAAAAATATTTTCTTTTTGTGTTAATCAGAAAAAAACTAATGCATACAGGTTTAAAACAACACAAGGATGAGTAAATTATGAAAGAATTTTCATTGAACCTATAAAATTCCATCATTTTTTTATTCCTACTATGGGAGTCAATGGTCACTATCTGCTGTGGGTTTACCATCATTCCTCAAAATATTTTCTTTTGTGTTAATCAGAAAAAAACTAATGCATACAGGTTTAAAACAACACAAGGATGAGTAAATTATGAAAGAATTTTCATTGAACCTATAAAAATCCATCATTTTTTAATCCTACTATGGGAGTCAATGGTAACTTTCTGCTGTGGGTTTACCATCATTCCTCAAAATATTTTATTTTGTGTTAATCAGAAAAAAACTAATGCATACAGGTTTAAAACAACACAAGGATGAGTAAATTATGAAATAATTTTCATTGAACCTATAAAATTCCATCATTTTTTTATTCCTACTATGGGAGTCAATGGTCACTATCTGCTGTGGGTTTACCATCATTCCAAAAAATATTTTCTTTTTGTGTTAATCAGAAAAAAACTAATGCATACAGGTTTAAAACAACACAAGGATGAGTAAATTATGAAAGAATTTTCATTGAACCTATAAAATTCCATCATTTTTTTATTCCTACTATGGGAGTCAATGGTCACTATCTGCTGTGGGTTTACCATCATTCCTCAAAATATTTTCTTTTGTGTTAATCAGAAAAAAACTAATGCATACAGGTTTAAAACAACACAAGGATGAGTAAATTATGAAAGAATTTTCATTGAACCTATAAAAATCCATCATTTTTTTAATCCTACTATGGGAGTCAATGGTAACTTTCTGCTGTGGGTTTACCATCATTCCTCAAAATATTTTCTTTTGTGTTAATCAGACAAAAACTAATGCATACAGGTTTAAAACAACACAAGGATGAGTAAATTATGAAAGAATTTTCATTGAACCTATAAAATTCCATCATTTTTTTATTCCTACTATGGGAGTCAATGGTCACTATCTGCTGTGGGTTTACCATCATTCCTCAAAATATTTTCTTTTGTGTTAATCAGAAAAAAACTAATGCATAAATGTTTAAAACAACACGAGGATGAGTAAATTATGAAAGAATTTTCATTGAACCTATAAAAATCCATCATTTTTTTAATCCTACTATGGGAGTCAATGGTCACTATCTGCTGTGGGTTTACCATCATTCCTCAAAATATTTTATTTTGTGTTAATCAGAAAAAACTAATGTATACACGTTTAAAATAACACAAGGATGAGTAAATTATGAAAGAATTTTCATTGAACCTATAAAATTCCATCATTTTTTTATTCTTACTATGGGAGTCAATGGTCACTATCTGCTGTGGGTTTACTATCATTCCTCAAAATATTTTCTTTTGTGTTAATCAGAAAAAAACTAATGCATAAATGTTTAAAACAACACGAGGATGAGTAAATTATGAAAGAATTTTCATTGAACCTTTAAAATTCCATCATTTTTTTATTCCTACTATGGGAGTCAATGGTCACTATCTGCTGTGGGTTTACCATCATTCGTAAAAATATTTTCTTTTGTGTTAATCAGAAAAAAACTAATGTATACAGGTTTAAAATAACACAAGGATGAGTAAATTATGAAAGAATTTTCATTGAACCTATAAAATTCCATCATTTTTTTATTCCCACTATGGGAGTCAATGGTCACTATCTGCTGTGGGTTTACCATCATTCCTAAAAATATTTTCTTTTTGTGTTAATCAGAAAAAAACTAATGCATACAGGTTTAAAAGAACACAAGGATGAGTAAATTATGAAAGAATTTTCATTGAACCTATAAAATTCCATCATTTTTTTATTCCTACTATGGGAGTCAATGGTCACTATCTGCTGTGGGTTTACCATCATTCCTCAAAATATTTTATTTTGTGTTAATCAGAAAAAAACTAATGCATACAGGTTTAAAACAACACAAGGATGAGTAAATTATGAAAGAATTTTCATTGAACCTATAAAAATCCATCATTTTTTTAATCCTACTATGGGAGTCAATGGTAACTTTCTGCTGTGGGTTTACCATCATTCCTCAAAATATTTTATTTTGTGTTAATCAGAAAAAAACTAATGCATACAGGTTTAAAACAACACAAGGATGAGTAAATTATGAAATAATTTTCATTTAACCTATAAAATTCCATCATTTTTTTATTCCTACTATGGGAGTCAATGGTCACTATCTGCTGTGGGTTTACCATCATTCCAAAAAAAAATTTTCTTTTTGTGTTAATCAGAAAAAAACTAATGCATACAGGTTTAAAACAACACAAGGATGAGTAAATTATGAAAGAATTTTCATTGAACCTATAAAATTCCATCATTTTTTTATTCCTACTATGGGAGTCAATGGTCACTATCTGCTGTGGGTTTACCATCATTCCTCAAAATATTTTCTTTTGTGTTAATCAGAAAAAAACTAATGCATACAGGTTTAAAACAACACAAGGATGAGTAAATTATGAAAGAATTTTCATTGAACCTATAAAAATCCATCATTTTTTTAATCCTACTATGGGAGTCAATGGTAACTTTCTGCTGTGGGTTTACCATCATTCCTCAAAATATTTTCTTTTGTGTTAATCAGACAAAAACTAATGCATACAGGTTTAAAACAACACAAGGATGAGTAAATTATGAAAGAATTTTCATTGAACCTATAAAATTCCATCATTTTTTTATTCCTACTATGGGAGTCAATGGTCACTATCTGCTGTGGGTTTACCATCATTCCTCAAAATATTTTCTTTTGTGTTAATCAGAAAAAAACTAATGCATAAATGTTTAAAACAACACGAGGATGAGTAAATTATGAAAGAATTGTCATTGAACCTATAAAAATCCATCATTTTTTTAATCCTACTATGGGAGTCAATGGTCACTATCTGCTGTGGGTTTACCATCATTCCTCAAAATATTTTATTTTGTGTTAATCAGAAAAAACTAATGTATACAGGTTTAAAATAACACAAGGATGAGTAAATTATGAAAGAATTTTCATTGAACCTATAAAATTCCATCATTTTTTTATTCTTACTATGGGAGTCAATGGTCACTATCTGCTGTGGGTTTACTATCATTCCTCAAAATATTTTCTTTTGTGTTAATCAGAAAAAAACTAATGCATAAATGTTTAAAACAACACGAGGATGAGTAAATTATGAAAGAATTTTCATTGAACCTATAAAATTCCATCATTTTTTTATTCCTACTATGGGAGTCAATGGTCACTATCTGCTGTGGGTTTACCATCATTCCTAAAAATATTTTCTTTTTGTGTTAATCAGAAAAAAACTAATGCATACAGGTTTAAAACAACACAAGGATGAGTAAATTATGAAAGAATTTTCATTGAACCTATAAAATTCCATCATTTTTTTATTCCTACTATGGGAGTCAATGGTCACTATCTGCTGTGGGTTTACCATCATTCCTCAAAATATTTTCTTTTGTGTTAATCAGAAAAAAACCAATGCATACAGGTTTAAAACAACACAAGGATGAGTAAATTATAAAGGATTTTCATTGAACCTATAAAAATCCATCATTTTTTTAATCCTACTATGGGAGTCAATGGTAACTTTCTGCTGTGGGTTTACCATCATTCCTCAAAATATTTTATTTTGTGTTAATCAGAAAAAAACTAATGCATACAGGTTTAAAACAACACAAGGATGAGTAAACTATGAAATAATTTTCATTTAACCTATAAAATTCCATCATTTTTTTATTCCTACTATGGGAGTCAATGGTCACTATCTGCTGTGGGTTTACCATCATTCCAAAAAATATTTTCTTTTTGTGTTAATCAGAAAAAAACTAATGCATACAGGTTTAAAACAACACAAGGATGAGTAAATTATGAAAGAATTTTCCTTGAACCTATAAAATTCCATCATTTTTTTATTCCTACTATGGGAGTCAATGGTCACTATCTGCTGTGGGTTTACCATCATTCCTCAAAATATTTTCTTTTGTGTTAATCAGAAAAAAACTAACGCATACAGGTTTAAAACAACACAAGGATGAGTAAATTATGAAAGAATTTTCATTGAACCTATAAAAATCCATCATTTTTTTAATCCTACTATGGGAGTCAATGGTAACTTTCTGCTGTGGGTTTACCATCATTCCTCAAAATATTTTCTTTTGTGTTAATCAGACAAAAACTAATGCATACAGGTTTAAAACAACACAAGGATGAGTAAATTATGAAATAATTTTCATTTAACCTATAAAATTCCATCATTTTTTTATTCCTACTATGGGAGTCAATGGTCACTATCTGCTGTGGGTTTACCATCATTCCTCAAAATATTTTCTTTTGTGTTAATCAGAAAAAAACTAATGCATACAGGTTTAAAACAACACAAGGATGAGTAAATTTTGAAATAATTTTCATTTAACCTATAAAATTCCATCATTTTTTTATTCCTACTATGGGAGTCAATGGTCACTATCTGCTGTGGGTTTACCATCATTCCTCAAAATATTTTCTTTTGTGTTAATCAGAAAAAAACTAATGCATAAATGTTTAAAACAACACGAGGATGAGTAAATTATGAAAGAATTTTCATTTAACCTATAAAATTCCATCATTTTTTTATTCCTACTATGGGAGTCAATGGTCACTATCTGCTGTGGGTTTGCCATCATTCCTCAAAATATTTTCTTTTGTGTTAATCAGAAAAAAACTAATGCATAAATGTTTAAAACAACACGAGGATGAGTAAATTATGAAAGAATTTTCATTGAACCTATAAAAATCCATCATTTTTTTAATCCTACTATGGGAGTCAATGGTAACTTTCTGCTGTGGGTTTACCATCATTCCTCAAAATATTTTCTTTTGTGTTAATCAGACAAAAACTAATGCATACAGGTTTAAAACAACACAAGGATGAGTAAATTATGAAAGAATTTTCATTGAACCTATAAAATTCCATCATTTTTTATTCCTACTATGGGAGTCAATGGTCACTATCTGCTGTGGGTTTACCATCATTCCTCAAAATATTTTCTTTTGTGTTAATCAGAAAAAAACTAATGCATAAATGTTTAAAACAACACGAGGATGAGTAAATTATGAAAGAATTTTCATTGAACCTATAAAAATCCATCATTTTTTTAATCCTACTATGGGAGTCAATGGTCACTATCTGCTGTGGGTTTACCATCATTCCTCAAAATATTTTATTTTGTGTTAATCAGAAAAAACTAATGTATACAGGTTTAAAATAACACAAGGATGAGTAAATTATGAAAGAATTTTCATTGAACCTATAAAATTCCATCATTTTTTTATTCTTACTATGGGAGTCAATGGTCACTATCTGCTGTGGGTTTACTATCATTCCTCAAAATATTTTCTTTTGTGTTAATCAGAAAAAAACTAATGCATAAATGTTTAAAACAACACGAGGATGAGTAAATTATGAAAGAATTTTCATTGAACCTATAAAATTCCATCATTTTTTATTCCTACTATGGGAGTCAATGGTCACTATCTGCTGTGGGTTTACCATCATTCCTAAAAATATTTTCTTTTTGTGTTAATCAGAAAAAAACTAATGCATACAGGTTTAAAACAACACAAGGATGAGTAAATTATGAAAGAATTTTCATTGAACCTATAAAATTCCATCAATTTTTTATTCCTACTATGGGAGTCAATGGTCACTATCTGCTGTGGGTTTACCATCATTCCTCAAAATATTTTCTTTTGTGTTAATCAGAAAAAAACCAATGCATACAGGTTTAAAACAACACAAGGATGAGTAAATTATTAAAGAATTTAATTGAACCTATAAAAATTCATCATTTTTTTAATCCTACTATGGGAGTCAATGGTCACTATCTGCTGTGGGTTTACCATCATTCCTCAAAATATTTTCTTTTGTGTTAATCAGAAAAAAACTAATGCATAAATGTTTAAAACAACACGAGGATGAGTAAATTATGAAAGAATTTTCATTGAACCTATAAAAATCCATCATTTTTTTAATCCTACTATGGGAGTCAATGGTCACTATCTGCTGTGGGTTTACCATCATTCCTCAAAATATTTTATTTTGTGTTAATCAGAAAAAACTAATGTATACAGGTTTAAAATAACACAAGGATGAGTAAATTATGAAAGAATTTTCATTGAACCTATAAAATTCCATCATTTTTTTATTCTTACTATGGGAGTCAATGGTCACTATCTGCTGTGGGTTTACTATCATTCCTCAAAATATTTTCTTTTGTGTTAATCAGAAAAAAACTAATGCATAAATGTTTAAAACAACACGAGGATGAGTAAATTATGAAAGAATTTTCATTTAACCTATAAAATTCCATCATTTTTTTATTCCTACTATGGGAGTCAATGGTCACTATCTGCTGTGGGTTTACCATCATTCCTCAAAATATTTTCTTTTGTGTTATTCAGAAAAAAACCAATGCATACAGGTTTAAAACAACACAAGGATGAGTAAATTATGAAAGAATTTAATTGAACCTATAAAAATCCATCATTTTTTTAATCCTACTATGGGAGTCAATGGTAACTTTCTGCTGTGGGTTTACCATCATTCCTCAAAATATTTTATTTTGTGTTAATCAGAAAAAAACTAATGCATACAGGTTTAAAACAACACAAGGATGAGTAAATTATGAAATAATTTTCATGTAACCTATAAAATTCCATCATTTTTTTATTCCTACTATGGGAGTCAATGGTCACTATCTGCTGTGGGTTTACCATCATTCCAAAAAATATTTTCTTTTTGTGTTAATCAGAAAAAAACTAATGCATACAGGTTTAAAACAACACAAGGATGAGTAAATTATGAAAGAATTTTCATTGAACCTATAAAATTCCATCATTTTTTTATTCCTACTATGGGAGTCAATGGTCACTATCTGCTGTGGGTTTACCATCATTCCTCAAAATATTTTCTTTTGTGTTAATCAGACAAAAACTAATGCATACAGGTTTAAAACAACACAAGGATGAGTAAATTATGAAATAATTTTCATTTAACCTATAAAATTCCATCATTTTTTTATTCCTACTATGGGAGTCAATGGTCCCTATCTGCTGTGGGTTTACCATCATTCCTCAAAATATTTTCTTTTGTGTTAATCAGAAAAAAACTAATGCATACAGGTTTAAAACAACACAAGGATGAGTAAATTTTGAAATAATTTTCATTTAACCTATAAAATTCCATCATTTTTTTATTCCTACTATGGGGGTCAATGGTCACTATCTGCTGTGGGTTTACCATCATTCCTCAAAATATTTTCTTTTGTGTTAATCAGAAAAAAACTAATGCATAAATGTTTAAAACAACACGAGGATGAGTAAATTATGAAAGAATTTTCATTTAACCTATAAAATTCCATCATTTTTTTATTCCTACTATGGGAGTCAATGGTCACTATCTGCTGTGGGTTTACCATCATTCCTCAAAATATTTTATTTTGTGTTAATCACAAAAAAACTAATGCATAAATGTTTAAAACAACACGAGGATGAGTAAATTATGAAAGAATTTTCATTGTACCTATAAAATTCCATCATTTTTTTATTCCTACTATGGGAGTCAATGGTCACTATCTGCTGTGGGTTTACCATCATTCCTCAAAATATTTTTTTTTTGTTAATCAGAAAAAAACTAATGCATACAGGTTTAAAACAACACGAGGATGAGTAAATTATGAAAGAATTTTCATTGAACTTATAAAATTCCATCATTTTTTTATTCCTACTATGGGAGTCAATGGTCACTATCTGCTGTGGGTTTACCATCATTCCTCAAAATATTTTCTTTTGTGTTAATCAGAAAAAACTAATGTATACAGGTTTAAAATAACACAAGGATGAGTAAATTATGAAAGAATTTTCATTGAACCTATAAAATTCCATCATTTTTTTATTCCCACTATGGGAGTCAATGGTCACTATCTGCTGTGGGTTTACCATCATTCCTAAAAATATTTTCTTTTTGTGTTAATCAGAAAAAAACTAATGCATAAATGTTTAAAACAACACGAGGATGAGTAAATTATGAAAGAATTTTCATTGAACCTATAAAAATCCATCATTTTTTTAATCCTACTATGGGAGTCAATGGTCACTATCTGCTGTGGGTTTACCATCATTCCTCAAAATATTTTCTTTTGTGTTAATCGGAAAAAAACTAATGCATAAATGTTTAAAACAACACGAGGATGAGTAAATTATGAAAGAATTTTCATTGAACCTATAAAAATCCATCATTTTTTTAATCCTACTATGGGAGTCAATGGTCACTATCTGCTGTGGGTTTACCATCATTCCTCAAAATATTTTATTTTGTGTTAATCAGAAAAAAACTAATGCATAAATGTTTAAAACAACACGAGGATGAGTAAATTATGAAAGAATTTTCATTGAACCTATAAAATTCCATCATTTTTTATTCCTACTATGGGAGTCAATGGTCACTATCTGCTGTGGGTTTACCATCATTCCTAAAAATATTTTCTTTTGTGTTAATCAGAAAAAAACTAATGTATACAGGTTTAAAATAACACAAGGATGAGTAAATTATGAAAGAATTTTCATTGAACCTATAAAATTCCATCATTTTTTTATTCCCACTATGGGAGTCAATGGTCACTATCTGCTGTGGGTTTACCATCATTCCTAAAAATATTTTCTTTTTGTGTTAATCAGAAAAAAACTAATGCATACAGGTTTAAAACAACACAAGGATGAGTAAATTATGAAAGAATTTTCATTGAACCTATAAAATTCCATCATTTTTTTATTCCTACTATGGGAGTCAATGGTCACTATCTGCTGTGGGTTTACTATCATTCCTCAAAATATTTTATTTTGTGTTAATCAGAAAAAAACTAATGCATACAGGTTTAAAACAACACAAGGATGAGTAAATTATGAAAGAATTTTCATTGAACCTATAAAAATCCATCATTTTTTTAATCCTACTATGGGAGTCAATGGTAACTTTCTGCTGTGGGTTTACCATCATTCCTCAAAATATTTTCTTTTGTGTTAATCAGACAAAAACTAATGCATACAGGTTTAAAACAACACAAGGATGAGTAAATTATGAAATAATTTTCATTTAACCTATAAAATTCCATCATTTTTTTAATCCTACTATGGGAGTCAATGGTCACTATCTGCTGTGGGTTTACCATCATTCCTCAAAATATTTTATTTTGTGTTAATCAGAAAAAACTAATGTATACAGGTTTAAAATAACACAAGGATGAGTAAATTATGAAAGAATTTTCATTGAACCTATAAAATTCCATCATTTTTTTATTCTTACTATGGGAGTCAATGGTCACTATCTGCTGTGGGTTTACTATCATTCCTCAAAATATTTTCTTTTGTGTTAATCAGAAAAAAACTAATGCATAAATGTTTAAAACAACACGAGGATGAGTAAATTATGAAAGAATTTTCATTGAACCTATAAAATTCCATCATTTTTTTATTCCTACTATGGGAGTCAGTGGTCACTATCTGCTGTGGGTTTACCATCATTCCTAAAAATATTTTCTTTTTGTGTTAATCAGAAAAAAACTAATGCATACAGGTTTAAAACAACACAAGGATGAGTAAATTATGAAAGAATTTTCATTGAACCTATAAAATTCCATCATTTTTTTATTCCTACTATGGGAGTCAATGGTCACTATCTGCTGTGGGTTTACCATCATTCCTCAAAATATTTTCTTTTGTGTTAATCAGAAAAAAACTAATGCATAAATGTTTAAAACAACACGAGGATGAGTAAATTATGAAAGAATTTTCATTGAACCTATAAAATTCCATCATTTTTTTATTCCTACTATGGGAGTCAATGGTCACTATCTGCTGTGGGTTTACCATCATTCCTCAAAATATTTTCTTTTGTGTTAATCAGAAAAAAACTAATGCATAAATGTTTAAAACAACACGAGGATGAGTAAATTATGAAAGAATTTTCATTGAACCTATAAAAATCCATCATTTTTTTAATCCTACTATGGGAGTCAATGGTCACTATCTGCTGTGGGTTTACCATCATTCCTCAAAATATTTTATTTTGTGTTAATCAGAAAAAACTAATGTATACAGGTTTAAAATAACACAAGGATGAGTAAATTATGAAAGAATTTTCATTGAACCTATAAAATTCCATCATTTTTTTATTCTTACTATGGGAGTCAATGGTCACTATCTGCTGTGGGTTTACTATCATTCCTCAAAATATTTTCTTTTGTGTTAATCAGAAAAAAACTAATGCATAAATGTTTAAAACAACACGAGGATGAGTAAATTATGAAAGAATTTTCATTGAACCTATAAAATTCCATCATTTTTTTATTCCTACTATGGGAGTCAATGGTCACTATCTGCTGTGGGTTTACCATCATTCCTAAAAATATTTTCTTTTTGTGTTAATCAGAAAAAAACTAATGCATACAGGTTTAAAACAACACAAGGATGAGTAAATTATGAAAGAATTTTCATTGAACCTATAAAATTCCATCATTTTTTTATTCCTACTATGGGAGTCAATGGTCACTATCTGCTGTGGGTTTACCATCATTCCTCAAAATATTTTCTTTTGTGTTAATCAGAAAAAAACCAATGCATACAGGTTTAAAACAACACAAGGATGAGTAAATTATGAAAGAATTTAATTGAACCTATAAAAATCCATCATTTTTTTAATCCTACTATGGGAGTCAATGGTCACTATCTGCTGTGGGTTTACCATCATTCCTCAAAATATTTTATTTTGTGTTAATCAGAAAAAAACTAATGCATACAGGTTTAAAACAACACAAGGATGAGTAAATTATGAAATAATTTTCATGTAACCTATAAAATTCCATCATTTTTTTATTCCTACTATGGGAGTCAATGGTCACTATCTGCTGTGGGTTTACCATCATTCCAAAAAATATTTTCTTTTTGTGTTAATCAGAAAAAAACTAATGCATACAGGTTTAAAACAACACAAGGATGAGTAAATTATGAAAGAATTTTCATTGAACCTATAAAATTCCATCATTTTTTTATTCCTACTATGGGAGTCAATGGTCACTATCTGCTGTGGGTTTACCATCATTCCTCAAAATATTTTCTTTTGTGTTAATCAGAAAAAAACTAATGCATACAGGTTTAAAACAACACAAGGATGAGTAAATTATGAAAGAATTTTCATTGAACCTATAAAAATCCATCATTTTTTTAATCCTACTATGGGAGTCAATGGTAACTTTCTGCTGTGGGTTTACCATCATTCCTCAAAATATTTTCTTTTGTGTTAATCAGACAAAAACTAATGCATACAGGTTTAAAACAACACAAGGATGAGTAAATTATGAAATAATTTTTATTTAACCTATAAAATTCCATCATTTTTTTATTCCTACTATGGGAGTCAATGGTCCCTATCTGCTGTGGGTTTACCATCATTCCTCAAAATATTTTCTTTTGTGTTAATCAGAAAAAAACTAATGCATACAGGTTTAAAAACAACACAAGGATGAGTAAATTTTGAAATAATTTTCATTTAACCTATAAAATTCCATCATTTTTTTATTCCTACTATGGGAGTCAATGGTCACTATCTGCTGTGGGTTTACCATCATTCCTCAAAATATTTTCTTTTGTGTTAATCAGAAAAAAACTAATGCATAAATGTTTAAAACAACACGAGGATGAGTAAATTATGAAAGAATTTTCATTTAACCTATAAAATTCCATCATTTTTTTATTCCTACTATGGGAGTCAATGGTCACTATCTGCTGTGGGTTTACCATCATTCCTCAAAATATTTTCTTTTGTGTTAATCAGAAAAAAACTAATGCATAAATGTTTAAAACAACACGAGGATGAGTAAATTATGAAAGAATTTTCATTGTACCTATAAAATTCCATCATTTTTTTATTCCTACTATGGGAGTCAATGGTCACTATCTGCTGTGGGTTTACCATCATTCCTCAAAATATTTTTTTTGTGTTAATCAGAAAAAAACTAATGCATACAGGTTTAAAACAACACGAGGATGAGTAAATTATGAAAGAATTTTCATTGAACTTATAAAATTCCATCATTTTTTTATTCCTACTATGGGAGTCAATGGTCACTATCTGCTGTGGGTTTACCATCATTCCTCAAAATATTTTCTTTTGTGTTAATCAGAAAAAACTAATGTATACAGGTTTAAAATAACACAAGGATGAGTAAATTATGAAAGAATTTTTATTGAACCTATAAAATTCCATCATTTTTTTATTCCCACTATGGGAGTCAATGGTCACTATCTGCTGTGGGTTTACCATCATTCCTAAAAATATTTTCTTTTTGTGTTAATCAGAAAAAAACTAATGCATAAATGTTTAAAACAAAACGAGGATGAGTAAATTATGAAAGAATTTTCATTGAACCTATAAAAATCCATCATTTTTTTAATCCTACTATGGGAGTCAATGGTCACTATCTGCTGTGGGTTTACCATCATTCCTCAAAATATTTTATTTTGTGTTAATCAGAAAAAACTAATGTATACAGGTTTAAAATAACACAAGGATGAGTAAATTATGAAAGAATTTTCATTGAACCTATAAAATTCCATCATTTTTTTATTCTTACTATGGGAGTCAATGGTCACTATCTGCTGTGGGTTTACTATCATTCCTCAAAATATTTTATTTTGTGTTAATCAGAAAAAAACTAATGCATAAATGTTTAAAACAACACGAGGATGAGTAAATTATGAAAGAATTTTCATTGAACCTATAAAATTCCATCATTTTTTTATTCCTACTATGGGAGTCAATGGTCACTATCTGCTGTGGGTTTACCATCATTCCTAAAAATATTTTCTTTTTGTGTTAATCAGAAAAAAACTAATGCATACGGGTTTAAAACAACACAAGGATGAGTAAATTATGAAAGAATTTTCATTGAACCTATAAAATTCCATCATTTTTTTATTCCTACTATGGGAGTCAATGGTCACTATCTGCTGTGGGTTTACCATCATTCCTCAAAATATTTTCTTTTGTGTTAATCAGAAAAAAACTAATGCATACAGGTTTAAAACAACACAAGGATGAGTAAATTATGAAAGAATTTTCATTGAACCTATAAAAATCCATCATTTTTTTAATCCTACTATGGGAGTCAATGGTAACTTTCTGCTGTGGGTTTACCATCATTCCTCAAAATATTTTATTTTGTGTTAATCAGAAAAAAACTAATGCATACAGGTTTAAAACAACACAAGGATGAGTAAATTATGAAATAATTTTCATTTAACCTATAAAATTCCATCATTTTTTTATTCCTACTATGGGAGTCAATGGTCACTATCTGCTGTGGGTTTACCATCATTCCAAAAAATATTTTCTTTTTGTGTTAATCAGAAAAAAACTAATGCATACAGGTTTAAAACAACACAAGGATGAGTAAATTATGAAAGAATTTTCATTGAACCTATAAAATTCCATCATTTTTTTATTCCTACTATGGGAGTCAATGGTCACTATCTGCTGTGGGTTTACCATCATTCCTCAAAATATTTTCTTTTGTGTTAATCAGAAAAAAACTAATGCATACAGGTTTAAAACAACACAAGGATGAGTAAATTATGAAAGAATTTTCATTGAACCTATAAAAATCCATCATTTTTTTAATCCTACTATGGGAGTCAATGGTAACTTTCTGCTGTGGGTTTACCATCATTCCTCAAAATATTTTCTTTTGTGTTAATCAGACAAAAACTAATGCATACAGGTTTAAAACAACACAAGGATGAGTAAATTATGAAATAATTTTCATTTAACCTATAAAATTCCATCATTTTTTTATTCCTACTATGGGAGTCAATGGTCCCTATCTGCTGTGGGTTTACCATCATTCCTCAAAATATTTTCTTTTGTGTTAATCAGAAAAAAACTAATGCATACAGGTTTAAAAACAACACAAGGATGAGTAAATTTTGAAATAATTTTCATTTAACCTATAAAATTCCATCATTTTTTTATTCCTACTATGGGAGTCAATGGTCACTATCTGCTGTGGGTTTACCATCATTCCTCAAAATATTTTCTTTTGTGTTAATCAGAAAAAAACTAATGCATAAATGTTTAAAACAACACGAGGATGAGTAAATTATGAAAGAATTTTCATTTAACCTATAAAATTCCATCATTTTTTTATTCCTACTATGGGAGTCAATGGTCACTATCTGCTGTGGGTTTACCATCATTCCTCAAAATATTTTCTTTTGTGTTAATCAGAAAAAAACTAATGCATAAATGTTTAAAACAACACGAGGATGAGTAAATTATGAAAGAATTTTCATTGTACCTATAAAATTCCATCATTTTTTTATTCCTACTATGGGAGTCAATGGTCACTATCTGCTGTGGGTTTACCATCATTCCTCAAAATATTTTTTTTGTGTTAATCAGAAAAAAACTAATGCATACAGGTTTAAAACAACACGAGGATGAGTAAATTATGAAAGAATTTTCATTGAACTTATAAAATTCCATCATTTTTTTATTCCTACTATGGGAGTCAATGGTCACTATCTGCTGTGGGTTTACCATCATTCCTCAAAATATTTTCTTTTGTGTTAATCAGAAAAAACTAATGTATACAGGTTTAAAATAACACAAGGATGAGTAAATTATGAAAGAATTTTTATTGAACCTATAAAATTCCATCATTTTTTTATTCCCACTATGGGAGTCAATGGTCACTATCTGCTGTGGGTTTACCATCATTCCTAAAAATATTTTCTTTTTGTGTTAATCAGAAAAAAACTAATGCATAAATGTTTAAAACAAAACGAGGATGAGTAAATTATGAAAGAATTTTCATTGAACCTATAAAAATCCATCATTTTTTTAATCCTACTATGGGAGTCAATGGTCACTATCTGCTGTGGGTTTACCATCATTCCTCAAAATATTTTATTTTGTGTTAATCAGAAAAAACTAATGTATACAGGTTTAAAATAACACAAGGATGAGTAAATTATGAAAGAATTTTCATTGAACCTATAAAATTCCATCATTTTTTTATTCTTACTATGGGAGTCAATGGTCACTATCTGCTGTGGGTTTACTATCATTCCTCAAAATATTTTCTTTTGTGTTAATCAGAAAAAAACTAATGCATAAATGTTTAAAACAACACGAGGATGAGTAAATTATGAAAGAATTTTCATTGAACCTATAAAATTCCATCATTTTTTTATTCCTACTATGGGAGTCAATGGTCACTATCTGCTGTGGGTTTACCATCATTCCTAAAAATATTTTCTTTTTGTGTTAATCAGAAAAAAACTAATGCATACGGGTTTAAAACAACACAAGGATGAGTAAATTATGAAAGAATTTTCATTGAACCTATAAAATTCCATCATTTTTTTTATTCCTACTATGGGAGTCAATGGTCACTATCTGCTGTGGGTTTACCATCATTCCTCAAAATATTTTCTTTTGTGTTAATCAGAAAAAAACTAATGCATACAGGTTTAAAACAACACAAGGATGAGTAAATTATGAAAGAATTTTCATTGAACCTATAAAAATCCATCATTTTTTTAATCCTACTATGGGAGTCAATGGTAACTTTCTGCTGTGGGTTTACCATCATTCCTCAAAATATTTTATTTTGTGTTAATCAGAAAAAAACTAATGCATACAGGTTTAAAACAACACAAGGATGAGTAAATTATGAAATAATTTTCATTTAACCTATAAAATTCCATCATTTTTTTATTCCTACTATGGGAGTCAATGGTCACTATCTGCTGTGGGTTTACCATCATTCCAAAAAATATTTTCTTTTTGTGTTAATCAGAAAAAAACTAATGCATACAGGTTTAAAACAACACAAGGATGAGTAAATTATGAAAGAATTTTCATTGAACCTATAAAATTCCATCATTTTTTTATTCCTACTATGGGAGTCAATGGTCACTATCTGCTGTGGGTTTACCATCATTCCTCAAAATATTTTCTCTTTTGTGTTAATCAGAAAAAAACTAATGCATACAGGTTTAAAACAACACAAGGATGAGTAAATTATGAAAGAGTTTTCATTTAACCTATAAAATTCCATCATTTTTTTATTCCTACTATGGGAGTCAATGGTCACTATCTGCTGTGGGTTTACCATCATTCCTCAAAATATTTTCTTTTGTGTTAATCAGAAAAAAACTAATGCATAAATGTTAAAACAACACGAGGATGAGTAAATTATGAAAGAATTTTCATTGTACCTATAAAATTCCATCATTTTTTTATTCCTACTATGGGAGTCAATGGTCACTATCTGCTGTGGGTTTACCATCATTCCTCAAAATATTTTTTTTGTGTTAATCAGAAAAAACTAATGCATACAGGTTTAAAACAACACGAGGATGAGTAAATTATGAAAGAATTTTCATTGAACTTATAAAATTCCATCATTTTTTTATTCCTACTATGGGAGTCAATGGTCACTATCTGCTGTGGGTTTACCATCATTCCTCAAAAAATTTTCTTTTGTGTTAATCAGAAAAAACTAATGTATACAGGTTTAAAATAACACAAGGATGAGTAAATTATGAAAGAATTTTTATTGAACCTATAAAATTCCATCATTTTTTTATTCCCACTATGGGAGTCAATGGTCACTATCTGCTGTGGGTTTACCATCATTCCTAAAAATATTTTCTTTTTGTGTTAATCAGAAAAAAACTAATGCATAAATGTTTAAAACAAAACGAGGATGAGTAAATTATGAAAGAATTTTCATTGAACCTATAAAAATCCATCATTTTTTTAATCCTACTATGGGAGTCAATGGTCACTATCTGCTGTGGGTTTACCATCATTCCTCAAAATATTTTATTTTGTGTTAATCAGAAAAAACTAATGTATACAGGTTTAAAATAACACAAGGATGAGTAAATTATGAAAGAATTTTCATTGAACCTATAAAATTCCATCATTTTTTTATTCTTACTATGGGAGTCAATGGTCACTATCTGCTGTGGGTTTACTATCATTCCTCAAAATATTTTCTTTTGTGTTAATCAGAAAAAAACTAATGCATAAATGTTTAAAACAACACGAGGATGAGTAAATTATGAAAGAATTTTCATTGAACCTATAAAATTCCATCATTTTTTTATTCCTACTATGGGAGTCAATGGTCACTATCTGCTGTGGGTTTACCATCATTCCTAAAAATATTTTCTTTTTGTGTTAATCAGAAAAAAACTAATGCATACGGGTTTAAAACAACACAAGGATGAGTAAATTATGAAAGAATTTTCATTGAACCTATAAAATTCCATCATTTTTTTATTCCTACTATGGGAGTCAATGGTCCCTATCTGCTGTGGGTTTACTATCATTCCTCAAAATATTTTCTTTTTGTGTTAATCAGAAAAAAACTAATGCATACAGGTTTAAAACAACACAAGGATGAGTAAATTATGAAATAATTTTCATTTAACCTATAAAATTCCATCATTTTTTTATTCCTACTATGGGAGTCAATGGTCACTATCTGCTGTGGGTTTACCATCATTACAAAAAATATTTTCTTTTTGTGTTAATCAGAAAAAAACTAATGCATAAATGTTTAAAACAACACGAGGATGAGTAAATTATGAAAGAATTTTCATTGAACCTATAAAATTCCATCATTTTTTTATTCCTACTATGGGAGTCAATGGTCACTATCTGCTGTGGGTTTACCATCATTCCTAAAAATATTTTCTTTTTGTGTTAATCAGAAAAAAACTAATGCATACGGGTTTAAAACAACACAAGGATGAGTAAATTATGAAAGAATTTTCATTGAACCTATAAAATTCCATCATTTTTTTATTCCTACTATGGGAGTCAATGGTCACTATCTGCTGTGGGTTTACCATCATTCCTCAAAATATTTTCTTTTGTGTTAATCAGAAAAAAACTAATGCATACAGGTTTAAAACAACACAAGGATGAGTAAATTATGAAAGAATTTTCATTGAACCTATAAAAATCCATCATTTTTTTAATCCTACTATGGGAGTCAATGGTAACTTTCTGCTGTGGGTTTACCATCATTCCTCAAAATATTTTATTTTGTGTTAATCAGAAAAAAACTAATGCATACAGGTTTAAAACAACACAAGGATGAGTAAATTATGAAATAATTTTCATTTAACCTATAAAATTCCATCATTTTTTTATTCCTACTATGGGAGTCAATGGTCACTATCTGCTGTGGGTTTACCATCATTCCAAAAAATATTTTCTTTTTGTGTTAATCAGAAAAAAACTAATGCATACAGGTTTAAAACAACACAAGGATGAGTAAATTATGAAAGAATTTTCATTGAACCTATAAAATTCCATCATTTTTTTATTCCTACTATGGGAGTCAATGGTCACTATCTGCTGTGGGTTTACCATCATTCCTCAAAATATTTTCTTTTGTGTTAATCAGAAAAAAACTAATGCATACAGGTTTAAAACAACACAAGGATGAGTAAATTATGAAAGAATTTTCATTGAACCTATAAATATCCATCATTTTTTTAATCCTACTATGGGAGTCAATGGTAACTTTCTGCTGTGGGTTTACCATCATTTCTCAAAATATTTTCTTTTGTGTTAATCAGAAAAAAACTAATGCATACAGGTTTAAAACAACACAAGGATGAGTAAATTATGAAAGAATTTTCATTGAACCTATAAAATTCCATCATTTTTTTATTGCTACTATGGGAGTCAATGGTCACTATCTGCTGTGGGTTTACCATCATTCCTCAAATAATTTTCTTTTGTGTTAATCAGAAAAAAACTAATGCATAAATGTTTAAAACAACACGAGGATGAGTAAATTATGAAAGAATTTTCATTTAACCTATAAAAATCCATCATTTTTTTAATCCTACTATGGGAGTCAATGGTCACTATCTGCTGTGGGTTTACCATCATTCCTCAAAATATTTTATTTTGTGTTAATCAGAAAAAACTAATGTATACAGGTTTAAAATAACACAAGGATGGGTAAATTATGAAAGAATTTTCATTGAACCTATAAAATTCCATCATTTTTTTATTCTTACTATGGGAGTCAATGGTCACTATCTGCTGTGGGTTTACTATCATTCCTCAAAATATTTTCTTTTGTGTTAATCAGAAAAAAACTAATGCATAAATGTTTAAAACAACACGATGATGAGTAAATTATGAAAGAATTTTCATTGAACCTATAAAATTCCATCATTTTTTTATTCTTACTATGGGAGTCAATGGTCACTATCTGCTGTGGGTTTACTATCATTCCTCAAAATATTTTCTTTTGTGTTAATTAGAAAAAAAACTAATGCATAAATGTTTAAAACAACACGAGGATGAGTAAATTATGAAAGAATTTTCATTGAACCTATAAAATTCCATCATTTTTTTATTCCTACTATGGGAGTCAATGGTCACTATCTGCTGTGGGTTTACCATCATTCCTAAAAATATTTTCTTTTTGTGTTAATCAGAAAAAAACTAATGCATACAGGTTTAAAACAACACAAGGATGAGTAAATTATGAAATAATTTTCATTTAACCTATAAAATTCCATCATTTTTTTATTCCTACTATGGGAGTCAATGGTCACTATCTGCTGTGGGTTTACCATCATTCCAAAAAATATTTTCTTTTTGTGTTAATCAGAAAAAAACTAATGCATACAGGTTTAAAACAACACAAGGATGAGTAAATTATGAAAGAATTTTCATTGAACCTATAAAATTCCATCATTTTTTTATTCCTACTATGGGAGTCAATGGTCACTATCTGCTGTGGGTTTACCATCATTCCTCAAAATATTTTCTTTTGTGTTAATCAGAAAAAAACTAATGCATACAGGTTTAAAACAACACAAGGATGAGTAAATTATGAAAGAATTTTCATTGAACCTATAAAAATCCATCATTTTTTTAATCCTACTATGGGAGTCAATGGTAACTTTCTGCTGTGGGTTTACCATCATTCCTCAAAATATTTTATTTTGTGTTAATCAGAAAAAAACTAATGCATACAGGTTTAAAACAACACAAGGATGAGTAAATTATGAAATAATTTTCATTTAACCTATAAAATTCCATCATTTTTTTATTCCTACTATGGGAGTCAATGGTCACTATCTGCTGTGGGTTTACCATCATTCCAAAAAATATTTTCTTTTTGTGTTAAAGGGCCAATCAGTAGGATTTTAAGTGTTTTATTAATCAAAATCAATGTCTTTATTCATAAATATGTCCTTGTTGGTGTCAAATGACCTCTGCTAGTGATCTGACTTTTGTTTGTAAGCTTAGAATTTCTCCTCTTTACTTACATTGAACGGGTAAGTCCAAGGAGGCATCCATATCGTTCCGCCGTATTGATAAACTATAATAACAGAGAGGGACAAAAAGCACTAGCCTACCAACGCGTTTCCACAACGCGTTTTCATTCAGAACACGTGAACCAGCTGCAACGGACAAGGAGATCAGTGATTACATAACGGCTACCGTAGTTGAAACACACATTTGGAAAGGGGAGGAGCTAGTAAGCACTGTTCGTTTGAATGGAAAATACAATTCCACCACTAGATGGGGGTAGATCCTACTGAATGCCCCTTTAATCAGAAAAAAACTAATGCATACAGGTTTAAAACAACACAAGGATGAGTAAATTATGAAAGAATTTTCATTGAACCTATAAAATTCCATCATTTTTTTATTCCTACTATGGGAGTCAATGGTCACTATCTGCTGTGGGTTTACCATCATTCCTCAAAATATTTTCTTTTGTGTTAATCAGAAAAAAACTAATGCATACAGGTTTAAAACAACACAAGGATGAGTAAATTATGAAAGAATTTTCATTGAACCTATAAATATCCATCATTTTTTTAATCCTACTATGGGAGTCAATGGTAACTTTCTGCTGTGGGTTTACCATCATTTCTCAAAATATTTTCTTTTGTGTTAATCAGAAAAAAACTAATGCATACAGGTTTAAAACAACACAAGGATGAGTAAATTATGAAAGAATTTTCATTGAACCTATAAAATTCCATCATTTTTTTATTCCTACTATGGGAGTCAATGGTCACTATCTGCTGTGGGTTTACCATCATTCCTCAAATAATTTTCTTTTGTGTTAATCAGAAAAAAACTAATGCATAAATGTTTAAAACAACACGAGGATGAGTAAATTATGAAAGAATTTTCATTTAACCTATAAAAATCCATCATTTTTTTAATCCTACTATGGGAGTCAATGGTCACTATCTGCTGTGGGTTTACCATCATTCCTCAAAATATTTTATTTTGTGTTAATCAGAAAAAACTAATGTATACAGGTTTAAAATAACACAAGGATGGGTAAATTATGAAAGAATTTTCATTGAACCTATAAAATTCCATCATTTTTTTATTCTTACTATGGGAGTCAATGGTCACTATCTGCTGTGGGTTTACTATCATTCCTCAAAATATTTTCTTTTGTGTTAATCAGAAAAAAACTAATGCATAAATGTTTAAAACAACACGAGGATGAGTAAATTATGAAAGAATTTTCATTGAACCTATAAAATTCCATCATTTTTTTATTCCTACTATGGGAGTCAATGGTCACTATCTGCTGTGGGTTTACCATCATTCCTCAAAATATTTTCTCTTTTGTGTTAATCAGAAAAAAACTAATGCATACAGGTTTAAAACAACACAAGGATGAGTAAATTATGAAAGAGTTTTCATTTAACCTATAAAATTCCATCATTTTTTTATTCCTACTATGGGAGTCAATGGTCACTATCTGCTGTGGGTTTACCATCATTCCTCAAAATATTTTCTTTTGTGTTAATCAGAAAAAAACTAATGCATAAATGTTAAAACAACACGAGGATGAGTAAATTATGAAAGAATTTTCATTGTACCTATAAAATTCCATCATTTTTTTATTCCTACTATGGGAGTCAATGGTCACTATCTGCTGTGGGTTTACCATCATTCCTCAAAATATTTTTTTTGTGTTAATCAGAAAAAACTAATGCATACAGGTTTAAAACAACACGAGGATGAGTAAATTATGAAAGAATTTTCATTGAACTTATCAAATTCCATCATTTTTTTATTCCTACTATGGGAGTCAATGGTCACTATCTGCTGTGGGTTTACCATCATTCCTCAAAAAATTTTCTTTTGTGTTAATCAGAAAAAACTAATGTATACAGGTTTAAAATAACACAAGGATGAGTAAATTATGAAAGAATTTTTATTGAACCTATAAAATTCCATCATTTTTTTATTCCCACTATGGGAGTCAATGGTCACTATCTGCTGTGGGTTTACCATCATTCCTAAAAATATTTTCTTTTTGTGTTAATCAGAAAAAAACTAATGCATAAATGTTTAAAACAAAACGAGGATGAGTAAATTATGAAAGAATTTTCATTGAACCTATAAAAATCCATCATTTTTTTAATCCTACTATGGGAGTCAATGGTCACTATCTGCTGTGGGTTTACCATCATTCCTCAAAATATTTTATTTTGTGTTAATCAGAAAAAACTAATGTATACAGGTTTAAAATAACACAAGGATGAGTAAATTATGAAAGAATTTTCATTGAACCTATAAAATTCCATCATTTTTTTATTCTTACTATGGGAGTCAATGGTCACTATCTGCTGTGGGTTTACTATCATTCCTCAAAATATTTTCTTTTGTGTTAATCAGAAAAAAACTAATGCATAAATGTTTAAAACAACACGAGGATGAGTAAATTATGAAAGAATTTTCATTGAACCTATAAAATTCCATCATTTTTTTATTCCTACTATGGGAGTCAATGGTCACTATCTGCTGTGGGTTTACCATCATTCCTAAAAATATTTTCTTTTTGTGTTAATCAGAAAAAAACTAATGCATACGGGTTTAAAACAACACAAGGATGAGTAAATTATGAAAGAATTTTCATTGAACCTATAAAATTCCATCATTTTTTTATTCCTACTATGGGAGTCAATGGTCCCTATCTGCTGTGGGTTTACTATCATTCCTCAAAATATTTTCTTTTTGTGTTAATCAGAAAAAAACTAATGCATACAGGTTTAAAACAACACAAGGATGAGTAAATTATGAAAGAATTTTCATTGAACCTATAAAAATCCATCATTTTTTTAATCCTACTATGGGAGTCAATGGTAACTTTCTGCTGTGGGTTTACCATCATTCCTCAAAATATTTTATTTTGTGTTAATCAGAAAAAAACTAATGCATACAGGTTTAAAACAACACAAGGATGAGTAAATTATGAAATAATTTTCATTTAACCTATAAAATTCCATCATTTTTTTATTCCTACTATGGGAGTCAATGGTCACTATCTGCTGTGGGTTTACCATCATTCCAAAAAATATTTTTTTTGTGTTAATCAGAAAAAACTAATGCATACAGGTTTAAAACAACACGAGGATGAGTAAATTATGAAAGAATTTTCATTGAACTTATCAAATTCCATCATTTTTTTATTCCTACTATGGGAGTCAATGGTCACTATCTGCTGTGGGTTTACCATCATTCCTCAAAAAATTTTCTTTTGTGTTAATCAGAAAAAACTAATGTATACAGGTTTAAAATAACACAAGGATGAGTAAATTATGAAAGAATTTTTATTGAACCTATAAAATTCCATCATTTTTTTATTCCCACTATGGGAGTCAATGGTCACTATCTGCTGTGGGTTTACCATCATTCCTAAAAATATTTTCTTTTTGTGTTAATCAGAAAAAAACTAATGCATAAATGTTTAAAACAAAACGAGGATGAGTAAATTATGAAAGAATTTTCATTGAACCTATAAAAATCCATCATTTTTTTAATCCTACTATGGGAGTCAATGGTCACTATCTGCTGTGGGTTTACCATCATTCCTCAAAATATTTTATTTTGTGTTAATCAGAAAAAACTAATGTATACAGGTTTAAAATAACACAAGGATGAGTAAATTATGAAAGAATTTTCATTGAACCTATAAAATTCCATCATTTTTTTATTCTTACTATGGGAGTCAATGGTCACTATCTGCTGTGGGTTTACTATCATTCCTCAAAATATTTTCTTTTGTGTTAATCAGAAAAAAACTAATGCATAAATGTTTAAAACAACACGAGGATGAGTAAATTATGAAAGAATTTTCATTGAACCTATAAAATTCCATCATTTTTTTATTCCTACTATGGGAGTCAATGGTCACTATCTGCTGTGGGTTTACCATCATTCCTAAAAATATTTTCTTTTTGTGTTAATCAGAAAAAAACTAATGCATACGGGTTTAAAACAACACAAGGATGAGTAAATTATGAAAGAATTTTCATTGAACCTATAAAATTCCATCATTTTTTTATTCCTACTATGGGAGTCAATGGTCCCTATCTGCTGTGGGTTTACTATCATTCCTCAAAATATTTTCTTTTTGTGTTAATCAGAAAAAAACTAATGCATACAGGTTTAAAACAACACAAGGATGAGTAAATTATGAAAGAATTTTCATTGAACCTATAAAAATCCATCATTTTTTTAATCCTACTATGGGAGTCAATGGTAACTTTCTGCTGTGGGTTTACCATCATTCCTCAAAATATTTTATTTTGTGTTAATCAGAAAAAAACTAATGCATACAGGTTTAAAACAACACAAGGATGAGTAAATTATGAAATAATTTTCATTTAACCTATAAAATTCCATCATTTTTTTATTCCTACTATGGGAGTCAATGGTCACTATCTGCTGTGGGTTTACCATCATTCCAAAAAATATTTTCTTTTTGTGTTAAAGGGCCAATCAGTAGGATTTTAAGTGTTTTATTAATCAAAATCAATGTCTTTATTCATAAATATGTCCTTGTTGGTGTCAAATGACCTCTGCTAGTGATCTGACTTTTGTTTGTAAGCTTAGAATTTCTCCTCTTTACTTACATTGAACGGGTAAGTCCAAGGAGGCATCCATATCGTTCCGCCGTATTGATAAACTATAATAACAGAGAGGGACAAAAAGCACTAGCCTACCAACGCGTTTCCACAACGCGTTTTCATTCAGAACACGTGAACCAGCTGCAACGGACAAGGAGATCAGTGATTACATAACGGCTACCGTAGTTGAAACACACATTTGGAAAGGGGAGGAGCTAGTAAGCACTGTTCGTTTGAATGGAAAATACAATTCCACCACTAGATGGGGGTAGATCCTACTGAATGCCCCTTTAATCAGAAAAAAACTAATGCATACAGGTTTAAAACAACACAAGGATGAGTAAATTATGAAAGAATTTTCATTGAACCTATAAAATTCCATCATTTTTTTATTCCTACTATGGGAGTCAATGGTCACTATCTGCTGTGGGTTTACCATCATTCCTCAAAATATTTTCTTTTGTGTTAATCAGAAAAAAACTAATGCATACAGGTTTAAAACAACACAAGGATGAGTAAATTATGAAAGAATTTTCATTGAACCTATAAATATCCATCATTTTTTTAATCCTACTATGGGAGTCAATGGTAACTTTCTGCTGTGGGTTTACCATCATTTCTCAAAATATTTTCTTTTGTGTTAATCAGAAAAAAACTAATGCATACAGGTTTAAAACAACACAAGGATGAGTAAATTATGAAAGAATTTTCATTGAACCTATAAAATTCCATCATTTTTTTATTCCTACTATGGGAGTCAATGGTCACTATCTGCTGTGGGTTTACCATCATTCCTCAAATAATTTTCTTTTGTGTTAATCAGAAAAAAACTAATGCATAAATGTTTAAAACAACACGAGGATGAGTAAATTATGAAAGAATTTTCATTTAACCTATAAAAATCCATCATTTTTTTAATCCTACTATGGGAGTCAATGGTCACTATCTGCTGTGGGTTTACCATCATTCCTCAAAATATTTTATTTTGTGTTAATCAGAAAAAACTAATGTATACAGGTTTAAAATAACACAAGGATGGGTAAATTATGAAAGAATTTTCATTGAACCTATAAAATTCCATCATTTTTTTATTCTTACTATGGGAGTCAATGGTCACTATCTGCTGTGGGTTTACTATCATTCCTCAAAATATTTTCTTTTGTGTTAATCAGAAAAAAACTAATGCATAAATGTTTAAAACAACACGAGGATGAGTAAATTATGAAAGAATTTTCATTGAACCTATAAAATTCCATCATTTTTTTATTCCTACTATGGGAGTCAATGGTCACTATCTGCTGTGGGTTTACCATCATTCCTCAAAATATTTTCTCTTTTGTGTTAATCAGAAAAAAACTAATGCATACAGGTTTAAAACAACACAAGGATGAGTAAATTATGAAAGAGTTTTCATTTAACCTATAAAATTCCATCATTTTTTTATTCCTACTATGGGAGTCAATGGTCACTATCTGCTGTGGGTTTACCATCATTCCTCAAAATATTTTCTTTTGTGTTAATCAGAAAAAAACTAATGCATAAATGTTAAAACAACACGAGGATGAGTAAATTATGAAAGAATTTTCATTGTACCTATAAAATTCCATCATTTTTTTATTCCTACTATGGGAGTCAATGGTCACTATCTGCTGTGGGTTTACCATCATTCCTCAAAATATTTTTTTTGTGTTAATCAGAAAAAACTAATGCATACAGGTTTAAAACAACACGAGGATGAGTAAATTATGAAAGAATTTTCATTGAACTTATCAAATTCCATCATTTTTTTATTCCTACTATGGGAGTCAATGGTCACTATCTGCTGTGGGTTTACCATCATTCCTCAAAAAATTTTCTTTTGTGTTAATCAGAAAAAACTAATGTATACAGGTTTAAAATAACACAAGGATGAGTAAATTATGAAAGAATTTTTATTGAACCTATAAAATTCCATCATTTTTTTATTCCCACTATGGGAGTCAATGGTCACTATCTGCTGTGGGTTTACCATCATTCCTAAAAATATTTTCTTTTTGTGTTAATCAGAAAAAAACTAATGCATAAATGTTTAAAACAAAACGAGGATGAGTAAATTATGAAAGAATTTTCATTGAACCTATAAAAATCCATCATTTTTTTAATCCTACTATGGGAGTCAATGGTCACTATCTGCTGTGGGTTTACCATCATTCCTCAAAATATTTTATTTTGTGTTAATCAGAAAAAACTAATGTATACAGGTTTAAAATAACACAAGGATGAGTAAATTATGAAAGAATTTTCATTGAACCTATAAAATTCCATCATTTTTTTATTCTTACTATGGGAGTCAATGGTCACTATCTGCTGTGGGTTTACTATCATTCCTCAAAATATTTTCTTTTGTGTTAATCAGAAAAAAACTAATGCATAAATGTTTAAAACAACACGAGGATGAGTAAATTATGAAAGAATTTTCATTGAACCTATAAAATTCCATCATTTTTTTATTCCTACTATGGGAGTCAATGGTCACTATCTGCTGTGGGTTTACCATCATTCCTAAAAATATTTTCTTTTTGTGTTAATCAGAAAAAAACTAATGCATACGGGTTTAAAACAACACAAGGATGAGTAAATTATGAAAGAATTTTCATTGAACCTATAAAATTCCATCATTTTTTTATTCCTACTATGGGAGTCAATGGTCCCTATCTGCTGTGGGTTTACTATCATTCCTCAAAATATTTTCTTTTTGTGTTAATCAGAAAAAAACTAATGCATACAGGTTTAAAACAACACAAGGATGAGTAAATTATGAAATAATTTTCATTTAACCTATAAAATTCCATCATTTTTTTATTCCTACTATGGGAGTCAATGGTCACTATCTGCTGTGGGTTTACCATCATTCCAAAAAATATTTTCTTTTTGTGTTAATCAGAAAAAAACTAATGCATAAATGTTTAAAACAACACGAGGATGAGTAAATTATGAAAGAATTTTCATTGAACCTATAAAATTCCATCATTTTTTTATTCCTACTATGGGAGTCAATGGTCACTATCTGCTGTGGGTTTACCATCATTCCTAAAAATATTTTCTTTTTGTGTTAATCAGAAAAAAACTAATGCATACGGGTTTAAAACAACACAAGGATGAGTAAATTATGAAAGAATTTTCATTGAACCTATAAAATTCCATCATTTTTTTATTCCTACTATGGGAGTCAATGGTCACTATCTGCTGTGGGTTTACCATCATTCCTCAAAATATTTTCTTTTGTGTTAATCAGAAAAAAACTAATGCATACAGGTTTAAAACAACACAAGGATGAGTAAATTATGAAAGAATTTTCATTGAACCTATAAAAATCCATCATTTTTTTAATCCTACTATGGGAGTCAATGGTAACTTTCTGCTGTGGGTTTACCATCATTCCTCAAAATATTTTATTTTGTGTTAATCAGAAAAAAACTAATGCATACAGGTTTAAAACAACACAAGGATGAGTAAATTATGAAATAATTTTCATTTAACCTATAAAATTCCATCATTTTTTTATTCCTACTTTGGGAGTCAATGGTCACTATCTGCTGTGGGTTTACCATCATTCCAAAAAATATTTTCTTTTTGTGTTAATCAGAAAAAAACTAATGCATACAGGTTTAAAACAACACAAGGATGAGTAAATTATGAAAGAATTTTCATTGAACCTATAAAATTCCATCATTTTTTTATTCCTACTATGGGAGTCAATGGTCACTATCTGCTGTGGGTTTACCATCATTCCTCAAAATATTTTCTTTTGTGTTAATCAGAAAAAAACTAATGCATACAGGTTTAAAACAACACAAGGATGAGTAAATTATGAAAGAATTTTCATTGAACCTATAAATATCCATCATTTTTTTAATCCTACTATGGGAGTCAATGGTAACTTTCTGCTGTGGGTTTACCATCATTTCTCAAAATATTTTCTTTTGTGTTAATCAGAAAAAAACTAATGCATACAGGTTTAAAACAACACAAGGATGAGTAAATTATGAAAGAATTTTCATTGAACCTATAAAAATCCATCATTTTTTTAATCCTACTATGGGAGTCAATGGTCACTATCTGCTGTGGGTTTACCATCATTCCTCAAAATATTTTATTTTGTGTTAATCAGAAAAAACTAATGTATACAGGTTTAAAATAACACAAGGATGGGTAAATTATGAAAGAATTTTCATTGAACCTATAAAATTCCATCATTTTTTTATTCTTACTATGGGAGTCAATGGTCACTATCTGCTGTGGGTTTACTATCATTCCTCAAAATATTTTCTTTTGTGTTAATCAGAAAAAAACTAATGCATAAATGTTTAAAACAACACGATGATGAGTAAATTATGAAAGAATTTTCATTGAACCTATAAAATTCCATCATTTTTTTATTCTTACTATGGGAGTCAATGGTCACTATCTGCTGTGGGTTTACTATCATTCCTCAAAATATTTTCTTTTGTGTTAATTAGAAAAAAAACTAATGCATAAATGTTTAAAACAACACGAGGATGAGTAAATTATGAAAGAATTTTCATTGAACCTATAAAATTCCATCATTTTTTTATTCCTACTATGGGAGTCAATGGTCACTATCTGCTGTGGGTTTACCATCATTCCTAAAAATATTTTCTTTTTGTGTTAATCAGAAAAAAACTAATGCATACAGGTTTAAAACAACACAAGGATGAGTAAATTATGAAATAATTTTCATTTAACCTATAAAATTCCATCATTTTTTTATTCCTACTATGGGAGTCAATGGTCACTATCTGCTGTGGGTTTACCATCATTCCAAAAAATATTTTCTTTTTGTGTTAATCAGAAAAAAACTAATGCATACAGGTTTAAAACAACACAAGGATGAGTAAATTATGAAAGAATTTTCATTGAACCTATAAAATTCCATCATTTTTTTATTCCTACTATGGGAGTCAATGGTCACTATCTGCTGTGGGTTTACCATCATTCCTCAAAATATTTTCTTTTGTGTTAATCAGAAAAAAACTAATGCATACAGGTTTAAAACAACACAAGGATGAGTAAATTATGAAAGAATTTTCATTGAACCTATAAAAATCCATCATTTTTTTAATCCTACTATGGGAGTCAATGGTAACTTTCTGCTGTGGGTTTACCATCATTCCTCAAAATATTTTATTTTGTGTTAATCAGAAAAAAACTAATGCATACAGGTTTAAAACAACACAAGGATGAGTAAATTATGAAATAATTTTCATTTAACCTATAAAATTCCATCATTTTTTTATTCCTACTATGGGAGTCAATGGTCACTATCTGCTGTGGGTTTACCATCATTCCAAAAAATATTTTCTTTTTGTGTTAAAGGGCCAATCAGTAGGATTTTAAGTGTTTTATTAATCAAAATCAATGTCTTTATTCATAAATATGTCCTTGTTGGTGTCAAATGACCTCTGCTAGTGATCTGACTTTTGTTTGTAAGCTTAGAATTTCTCCTCTTTACTTACATTGAACGGGTAAGTCCAAGGAGGCATCCATATCGTTCCGCCGTATTGATAAACTATAATAACAGAGAGGGACAAAAAGCACTAGCCTACCAACGCGTTTCCACAACGCGTTTTCATTCAGAACACGTGAACCAGCTGCAACGGACAAGGAGATCAGTGATTACATAACGGCTACCGTAGTTGAAACACACATTTGGAAAGGGGAGGAGCTAGTAAGCACTGTTCGTTTGAATGGAAAATACAATTCCACCACTAGATGGGGGTAGATCCTACTGAATGCCCCTTTAATCAGAAAAAAACTAATGCATACAGGTTTAAAACAACACAAGGATGAGTAAATTATGAAAGAATTTTCATTGAACCTATAAAATTCCATCATTTTTTTATTCCTACTATGGGAGTCAATGGTCACTATCTGCTGTGGGTTTACCATCATTCCTCAAAATATTTTCTTTTGTGTTAATCAGAAAAAAACTAATGCATACAGGTTTAAAACAACACAAGGATGAGTAAATTATGAAAGAATTTTCATTGAACCTATAAATATCCATCATTTTTTTAATCCTACTATGGGAGTCAATGGTAACTTTCTGCTGTGGGTTTACCATCATTTCTCAAAATATTTTCTTTTGTGTTAATCAGAAAAAAACTAATGCATACAGGTTTAAAACAACACAAGGATGAGTAAATTATGAAAGAATTTTCATTGAACCTATAAAATTCCATCATTTTTTTATTCCTACTATGGGAGTCAATGGTCACTATCTGCTGTGGGTTTACCATCATTCCTCAAATAATTTTCTTTTGTGTTAATCAGAAAAAAACTAATGCATAAATGTTTAAAACAACACGAGGATGAGTAAATTATGAAAGAATTTTCATTTAACCTATAAAAATCCATCATTTTTTTAATCCTACTATGGGAGTCAATGGTCACTATCTGCTGTGGGTTTACCATCATTCCTCAAAATATTTTATTTTGTGTTAATCAGAAAAAACTAATGTATACAGGTTTAAAATAACACAAGGATGGGTAAATTATGAAAGAATTTTCATTGAACCTATAAAATTCCATCATTTTTTTATTCTTACTATGGGAGTCAATGGTCACTATCTGCTGTGGGTTTACTATCATTCCTCAAAATATTTTCTTTTGTGTTAATCAGAAAAAAACTAATGCATAAATGTTTAAAACAACACGATGATGAGTAAATTATGAAAGAATTTTCATTGAACCTATAAAATTCCATCATTTTTTTATTCTTACTATGGGAGTCAATGGTCACTATCTGCTGTGGGTTTACTATCATTCCTCAAAATATTTTCTTTTGTGTTAATCAGAAAAAAAACTAATGCATAAATGTTTAAAACAACACGAGGATGAGTAAATTATGAAAGAATTTTCATTGAACCTATAAAATTCCATCATTTTTTTATTCCTACTATGGGAGTCAATGGTCACTATCTGCTGTGGGTTTACCATCATTCCTAAAAATATTTTCTTTTTGTGTTAATCAGAAAAAAACTAATGCATACAGGTTTAAAACAACACAAGGATGAGTAAATTATGAAAGAATTTTCATTGAACCTATAAAATTCCATCATTTTTTTATACCTACTATGGGAGTCAATGGTCACTATCTGCTGTGGGTTTACCATCATTCCTCAAAATATTTTCTTTTGTGTTAATCAGAAAAAAACTAATGCATAAATGTTTAAAACAACACGAGGATGAGTAAATTATGAAAGAATTTTCATTGTACCTATAAAATTCCATCATTTTTTTATTCCTACTATGGGAGTCAATGGTCACTATCTGCTGTGGGTTTACCATCATTCCTCAAAATATTTTTTTTGTGTTAATCAGAAAAAAACTAATGCATACAGGTTTAAAACAACACGAGGATGAGTAAATTATGAAAGAATTTTCATTGAACTTATAAAATTCCATCATTTTTTTATTCCTACTATGGGAGTCAATGGTCACTATCTGCTGTGGGTTTACCATCATTCCTCAAAATATTTTCTTTTGTGTTAATCAGAAAAAACTAATGTATACAGGTTTAAAATAACACAAGGATGAGTAAATTATGAAAGAATTTTCATTGAACCTATAAAATTCCATCATTTTTTTATTCCCACTATGGGAGTCAATGGTCACTATCTGCTGTGGGTTTACCATCATTCCTCAAAATATTTTCTTTTGTGTTAATCAGAAAAAAACTAATGCATAAATGTTTAAAACAACACGAGGATGAGTAAATTATGAAAGAATTTTCATTGTACCTATAAAATTCCATCATTTTTTTATTCCTACTATGGGAGTCAATGGTCACTATCTGCTGTGGGTTTACCATCATTCCTCAAAATATTTTTTTTGTGTTAATCAGAAAAAAACTAATGCATACAGGTTTAAAACAACACGAGGATGAGTAAATTATGAAAGAATTTTCATTGAACTTATAAAATTCCATCATTTTTTTATTCCTACTATGGGAGTCAATGGTCACTATCTGCTGTGGGTTTACCATCATTCCTCAAAATATTTTCTTTTGTGTTAATCAGAAAAAACTAATGTATACAGGTTTAAAATAACACAAGGATGAGTAAATTATGAAAGAATTTTCATTGAACCTATAAAATTCCATCATTTTTTTATTCCCACTATGGGAGTCAATGGTCACTATCTGCTGTGGGTTTACCATCATTCCTCAAAATATTTTCTTTTGTGTTAATCAGAAAAAAACTAATGCATAAATGTTTAAAACAACACGAGGATGAGTAAATTATGAAAGAATTTTCATTGTACCTATAAAATTCCATCATTTTTTTATTCCTACTATGGGAGTCAATGGTCACTATCTGCTGTGGGTTTACCATCATTCCTCAAAATATTTTTTTTGTGTTAATCAGAAAAAAACTAATGCATACAGGTTTAAAACAACACGAGGATGAGTAAATTATGAAAGAATTTTCATTGAACTTATAAAATTCCATCATTTTTTTATTCCTACTATGGGAGTCAATGGTCACTATCTGCTGTGGGTTTACCATCATTCCTCAAAATATTTTCTTTTGTGTTAATCAGAAAAAACTAATGTATACAGGTTTAAAATAACACAAGGATGAGTAAATTATGAAAGAATTTTCATTGAACCTATAAAATTCCATCATTTTTTTATTCCCACTATGGGAGTCAATGGTCACTATCTGCTGTGGGTTTACCATCATTCCTCAAAATATTTTCTTTTTGTGTTAATCAGAAAAAAACTAATGCATACAGGTTTAAAACAACACAAGGATGAGTAAATTATGAAAGAATTTTCATTGAACCTATAAAATTCCATCATTTTTTTATTCCTACTATGGGAGTCAATGGTCACTATCTGCTGTGGGTTTACCATCATTCCTCAAAATATTTTATTTTGTGTTAATCAGAAAAAACTAATGTATACAGGTTTAAAATAACACAAGGATGAGTAAATTATGAAAGAATTTTCATTGAACCTATAAAATTCCATCATTTTTTTATTCTTACTATGGGAGTCAATGGTCACTATCTGCTGTGGGTTTACTATCATTCCTCAAAATATTTTCTTTTGTGTTAATCAGAAAAAAACTAATGCATAAATGTTTAAAACAACACGAGGATGAGTAAATTATGAAAGAATTTTCATTGAACCTATAAAATTCCATCATTTTTTTATTCTTACTATGGGAGTCAATGGTCACTATCTGCTGTGGGTTTACCATCATTCCTAAAAATATTTTCTTTTGTGTTAATCAGACAAAAACTAATGCATACAGGTTTAAAACAACACAAGGATGAGTAAATTATGAAATAATTTTCATTTAACCTATAAAATTCCATCATTTTTTTATTCCTACTATGGGAGTCAATGGTCACTATCTGCTGTGGGTTTACCATCATTCCTCAAAATATTTTCTTTTGTGTTAATCAGAAAAAAACTAATGCATAAATGTTTAAAACAACACGAGGATGAGTAAATTATGAAAGAATTTTCATTGAACCTATAAAATTCCATCATTTTTTTATTCCTACTATGGGAGTCAATGGTCACTATCTGCTGTGGGTTTACCATCATTCCTTAAAATATTTTCTTTTGTGTTAATCAGAAAAAAACTAATGCATACAGGTTTAAAACAACACAAGGATGAGTAAATTATGAAAGAATTTTCATTGAACCTATAAAATTCCATCATTTTTTTATTCCTACTATGGGAGTCAATGGTCACTATCTGCTGTGGGTTTACCATCATTCCTTAAAATATTTTCTTTTGTGTTAATCAGAAAAAAACTAATGCATACAGGTTTAAAACAACACAAGGATGAGTAAATTATGAAAGAATTTTCATTGAACCTATAAAAATCCATCATTTTTTTAATCCTACTATGGGAGTCAATGGTAACTTTCTGCTGTGGGTTTACCATCAGTCCTCAAAATATTTTTTTTGTGTTAATCAGAAAAAAACTAATGCATACAGGTTTAAAACAACACGAGGATGAGTAAATTATGAAAGAATTTTCATTGAACTTATAAAATTCCATCATTTTTTATTCCTACTATGGGAGTCAATGGTCACTATCTGCTGTGGGTTTACCATCATTCCTCAAAATATTTTTTTTTGTGTTAATCAGAAAAAACTAATGTATACAGGTTTAAAATAACACAAGGATGAGTAAATTATGAAAGAATTTTCATTGAACCTATAAAATTCCATCATTTTTTTATTCCCACTATGGGAGTCAATGGTCACTATCTGCTGTGGGTTTACCATCATTCCTCAAAATATTTTCTTTTTGTGTTAATCAGAAAAAAACTAATGCATACAGGTTTAAAACAACACAAGGATGAGTAAATTATGAAAGAATTTTCATTGAACCTATAAAATTCCATCATTTTTTTATTCCTACTATGGGAGTCAATGGTCACTATCTGCTGTGGGTTTACCATCATTCCTCAAAATATTTTATTTTGTGTTAATCAGAAAAAACTAATGTATACAGGTTTAAAATAACACAAGGATGAGTAAATTATGAAAGAATTTTCATTGAACCTATAAAATTCCATCATTTTTTTATTCTTACTATGGGAGTCAATGGTCACTATCTGCTGTGGGTTTACTATCATTCCTCAAAATATTTTCTTTTGTGTTAATCAGAAAAAAACTAATGCATAAATGTTTAAAACAACACGAGGATGAGTAAATTATGAAAGAATTTTCATTGAACCTATAAAATTCCATCATTTTTTTATTCTTACTATGGGAGTCAATGGTCACTATCTGCTGTGGGTTTACTATCATTCCTCAAAATATTTTCTTTTGTGTTAATCAGAAAAAAACTAATGCATAAATGTTTAAAACAACACGAGGATGAGTAAATTATGAAAGAATTTTCATTGAACCTATAAAATTCCATCATTTTTTTATTCCTACTATGGGAGTCAATGGTCACTATCTGCTGTGGGTTTACCATCATTCCTAAAAATATTTTCTTTTTGTGTTAATCAGAAAAAAACTAATGCATACAGGTTTAAAACAACACAAGGATGAGTAAATTATGAAAGAATTTTCATTGAACCTATAAAATTCCATCATTTTTTTATTCCTACTATGGGAGTCAATGGTCACTATCTGCTGTGGGTTTACCATCATTCCTCAAAATATTTTCTTTTGTGTTAATCAGAAAAAAACCAATGCATACAGGTTTAAAACAACACAAGGATGAGTAAATTATGAAAGAATTTTCATTGAACCTATAAAAATCCATCATTTTTTTAATCCTACTATGGGAGTCAATGGTAACTTTCTGCTGTGGGTTTACCATCAGTCCTCAAAATATTTTTTTTGTGTTAATCAGAAAAAAACTAATGCATACAGGTTTAAAACAACACGAGGATGAGTAAATTATGAAAGAATTTTCATTGAACTTATAAAATTCCATCATTTTTTATTCCTACTATGGGAGTCAATGGTCACTATCTGCTGTGGGTTTACCATCATTCCTCAAAATATTTTCTTTTGTGTTAAGCAGAAAAAACTAATGTATACAGGTTTAAAATAACACAAGGATGAGTAAATTATGAAAGAATTTTCATTGAACCTATAAAATTCCATCATTTTTTTATTCCCACTATGGGAGTCAATGGTCACTATCTGCTGTGGGTTTACCATCATTCCTCAAAATATTTTCTTTTGTGTTAATCAGAAAAAAACCAATGCATACAGGTTTAAAACAACACAAGGACGAGTAAATTATGAAAGAATTTTCATTGAACCTATAAAAATCCATCATTTTTTTAATCCTACTATGGGAGTCAATGGTAACTTTCTGCTGTGGGTTTACCATCATTCCTCAAAATATTTTATTTTGTGTTAATCAGAAAAAAACTAATGCATACAGGTTTAAAACAACACAAGGATGAGTAAAGTATGAAATAATTTTCATTTAACCTATAAAATTCCATCATTTTTTTATTCCTACTATGGGAGTCAATGGTCACTATCTGCTGTGGGTTTACCATCATTCCAAAAAATATTTTCTTTTTGTGTTAATCAGAAAAAAACTAATGCATACAGGTTTAAAACAACACAAGGATGAGTAAATTATGAAAGAATTTTCATTGAACCTATAAAATTCCATCATTTTTTTATTCCTACTATGGGAGTCAATGGTCACTATCTGCTGTGGGTTTACCATCATTCCTTAAAATATTTTCTTTTGTGTTAATCAGAAAAAAACTAATGCATACAGGTTTAAAACAACACAAGGATGAGTAAATTATGAAAGAATTTTCATTGAACCTATAAAAATCCATCATTTTTTTAATCCTACTATGGGAGTCAATGGTAACTTTCTGCTGTGGGTTTACCATCATTCCTCAAAATATTTTATTTTGTGTTAATCAGAAAAAAACTAATGCATACAGGTTTAAAACAACACAAGGATGAGTAAATTATGAAATAATTTTCATTTAACCTATAAAATTCCATCATTTTTTTATTCCTACTATGGGAGTCAATGGTCCCTATCTGCTGTGGGTTTACCATCATTCCTCAAAATATTTTCTTTTGTGTTAATCAGAAAAAAACTAATGCATACAGGTTTAAAACAACACAAGGATGAGTAAATTTTGAAATAATTTTCATTTAACCTATAAAATTCCATCATTTTTTTATTCCTACTATGGGAGTCAATGGTCACTATCTGCTGTGGGTTTACCATCATTCCTCAAAATATTTTCTTTTGTGTTAATCAGAAAAAAACTAATGCATAAATGTTTAAAACAACACGAGGATGAGTAAATTATGAAAGAATTTTCATTGTACCTATAAAATTCCATCTTTTTTTATTCCTACTATGGGAGTCAATGGTCACTATCTGCTGTGGGTTTACCATCATTCCTCAAAATATTTTTTTTGTGTTAATCAGAAAAAAACTAATGCATACAGGTTTAAAACAACACGAGGATGAGTAAATTATGAAAGAATTTTCATTGAACTTATAAAATTCCATCATTTTTTTATTCCTACTATGGGAGTCAATGGTCACTATCTGCTGTGGGTTTACCATCATTCCTCAAAATATTTTCTTTTGTGTTAATCAGAAAAAACTAATGTATACAGGTTTAAAATAACACAAGGATGAGTAAATTATGAAAGAATTTTCATTGAACCTATAAAATTCCATCATTTTTTTATTCCCACTATGGGAGTCAATGGTCACTATCTGCTGTGGGTTTACCATCATTCCTCAAAATATTTTCTTTTTGTGTTAATCAGAAAAAAACTAATGCATACAGGTTTAAAACAACACAAGGATGAGTAAATTATGAAAGAATTTTCATTGAACCTATAAAATTCCATCATTTTTTTATTCCTACTATGGGAGTCAATGGTCACTATCTGCTGTGGGTTTACCATCATTCCTCAAAATATTTTATTTTGTGTTAATCAGAAAAAACTAATGTATACAGGTTTAAAATAACACAAGGATGAGTAAATTATGAAAGAATTTTCATTGAACCTATAAAATTCCATCATTTTTTTATTCTTACTATGGGAGTCAATGGTCACTATCTGCTGTGGGTTTACTATCATTCCTCAAAATATTTTATTTTGTGTTAATCAGAAAAAAACTAATGCATAAATGTTTAAAACAACACGAGGATGAGTAAATTATGAAAGAATTTTCATTGAACCTATAAAATTCCATCATTTTTTTATTCTTACTATGGGAGTCAATGGTCACTATCTGCTGTGGGTTTACTATCATTCCTCAAAATATTTTCTTTTGTGTTAATCAGAAAAAAACTAATGCATAAATGTTTAAAACAACACGAGGATGAGTAAATTATGAAAGAATTTTCATTGAACCTATAAAATTCCATCATTTTTTTATTCCTACTATGGGAGTCAATGGTCACTATCTGCTGTGGGTTTACCATCATTCCTAAAAATATTTTCTTTTTGTGTTAATCAGAAAAAAACTAATGCATACAGGTTTAAAACAACACGAGGATGAGTAAATTATGAAAGAATTTTCATTGAACTTATAAAATTCCATCATTTTTTTATTCCTACTATGGGAGTCAATGGTCACTATCTGCTGTGGGTTTACCATCATTCCTCAAAATATTTTCTTTTGTGTTAATCAGAAAAAACTAATGTATACAGGTTTAAAATAACACAAGGATGAGTAAATTATGAAAGAATTTTCATTGAACCTATAAAAATCCATCATTTTTTTATTCCCACTATGGGAGTCAATGGTCACTATCTGCTGTGGGTTTACCATCATTCCAAAAAATATTTTCTTTTTGTGTTAATCAGAAAAAAACTAATGCATACAGGTTTAAAACAACACAAGGATGAGTAAATTATGAAAGAATTTTCATTGAACCTATAAAATTCCATCATTTTTTTATTCCTACTATGGGAGTCAATGGTCACTATCTGCTGTGGGTTTACCATCATTCCTTAAAATATTTTCTTTTGTGTTAATCAGAAAAAAACTAATGCATACAGGTTTAAAACAACACAAGGATGAGTAAATTATGAAAGAATTTTCATTGAACCTATAAAAATCCATCATTTTTTTAATCCTACTATGGGAGTCAATGGTAACTTTCTGCTGTGGGTTTACCATCATTCCTCAAAATATTTTATTTTGTGTTAATCAGAAAAAAACTAATGCATACAGGTTTAAAACAACACAAGGATGAGTAAATTATGAAATAATTTTCATTTAACCTATAAAATTCCATCATTTTTTTATTCCTACTATGGGAGTCAATGGTCCCTATCTGCTGTGGGTTTACCATCATTCCTCAAAATATTTTCTTTTGTGTTAATCAGAAAAAAACTAATGCATACAGGTTTAAAACAACACAAGGATGAGTAAATTTTGAAATAATTTTCATTTAACCTATAAAATTCCATCATTTTTTTATTCCTACTATGGGAGTCAATGGTCACTATCTGCTGTGGGTTTACCATCATTCCTCAAAATATTTTCTTTTGTGTTAATCAGAAAAAAACTAATGCATAAATGTTTAAAACAACACGAGGATGAGTAAATTATGAAAGAATTTTCATTGTACCTATAAAATTCCATCTTTTTTTATTCCTACTATGGGAGTCAATGGTCACTATCTGCTGTGGGTTTACCATCATTCCTCAAAATATTTTTTTTGTGTTAATCAGAAAAAAACTAATGCATACAGGTTTAAAACAACACGAGGATGAGTAAATTATGAAAGAATTTTCATTGAACTTATAAAATTCCATCATTTTTTTATTCCTACTATGGGAGTCAATGGTCACTATCTGCTGTGGGTTTACCATCATTCCTCAAAATATTTTCTTTTGTGTTAATCAGAAAAAACTAATGTATACAGGTTTAAAATAACACAAGGATGAGTAAATTATGAAAGAATTTTCATTGAACCTATAAAATTCCATCATTTTTTTATTCCCACTATGGGAGTCAATGGTCACTATCTGCTGTGGGTTTACCATCATTCCTCAAAATATTTTCTTTTTGTGTTAATCAGAAAAAAACTAATGCATACAGGTTTAAAACAACACAAGGATGAGTAAATTATGAAAGAATTTTCATTGAACCTATAAAATTCCATCATTTTTTTATTCTTACTATGGGAGTCAATGGTCACTATCTGCTGTGGGTTTACTATCATTCCTCAAAATATTTTCTTTTGTGTTAATCAGAAAAAAACTAATGCATAAATGTTTAAAACAACACGAGGATGAGTAAATTATGAAAGAATTTTCATTGAACCTATAAAATTCCATCATTTTTTTATTCCTACTATGGGAGTCAATGGTCACTATCTGCTGTGGGTTTACCATCATTCCTAAAAATATTTTCTTTTTGTGTTAATCAGAAAAAAACTAATGCATACAGGTATAAAACAACACGAGGATGAGTAAATTATGAAAGAATTTTCATTGAACTTATAAAATTCCATCATTTTTTTATTCCTACTATGGGAGTCAATGGTCACTATCTGCTGTGGGTTTACCATCATTCCTCAAAATATTTTCTTTTGTGTTAATCAGAAAAAACTAATGTATACAGGTTTAAAATAACACAAGGATGAGTAAATTATGAAAGAATTTTCATTGAACCTATAAAAATCCATCATTTTTTTATTCCCACTATGGGAGTCAATGGTCACTATCTGCTGTGGGTTTACCATCATTCCAAAAAATATTTTCTTTTTGTGTTAATCAGAAAAAAACTAATGCATACAGGTTTAAAACAACACAAGGATGAGTAAATTATGAAAGAATTTTCATTGAACCTATAAAATTCCATCATTTTTTTATTCCTACTATGGGAGTCAATGGTCACTATCTGCTGTGGGTTTACCATCATTCCTTAAAATATTTTCTTTTGTGTTAATCAGAAAAAAACTAATGCATACAGGTTTAAAACAACACAAGGATGAGTAAATTATGAAAGAATTTTCATTGAACCTATAAAAATCCATCATTTTTTTAATCCTACTATGGGAGTCAATGGTAACTTTCTGCTGTGGGTTTACCATCATTCCTCAAAATATTTTATTTTGTGTTAATCAGAAAAAAACTAATGCATACAGGTTTAAAACAACACAAGGATGAGTAAATTATGAAATAATTTTCATTTAACCTATAAAATTCCATCATTTTTGTATTCCTACTATGGGAGTCAATGGTCCCTATCTGCTGTGGGTTTACCATCATTCCTCAAAATATTTTCTTTTGTGTTAATCAGAAAAAAACTAATGCATACAGGTTTAAAACAACACAAGGATGAGTAAATTTTGAAATAATTTTCATTTAACCTATAAAATTCCATCATTTTTTTATTCCTACTATGGGAGTCAATGGTCACTATCTGCTGTGGGTTTACCATCATTCCTCAAAATATTTTCTTTTGTGTTAATCAGAAAAAAACTAATGCATAAATGTTTAAAACAACACGAGGATGAGTAAATTATGAAAGAATTTTCATTGTACCTATAAAATTCCATCTTTTTTTATTCCTACTATGGGAGTCAATGGTCACTATCTGCTGTGGGTTTACCATCATTCCTCAAAATATTTTTTTTGTGTTAATCAGAAAAAAACTAATGCATACAGGTTTAAAACAACACGAGGATGAGTAAATTATGAAAGAATTTTCATTGAACTTATAAAATTCCATCATTTTTTTATTCCTACTATGGGAGTCAATGGTCACTATCTGCTGTGGGTTTACCATCATTCCTCAAAATATTTTCTTTTGTGTTAATCAGAAAAAACTAATGTATACAGGTTTAAAATAACACAAGGATGAGTAAATTATGAAAGAATTTTCATTGAACCTATAAAATTCCATCATTTTTTTATTCCCACTATGGGAGTCAATGGTCACTATCTGCTGTGGGTTTACCATCATTCCTCAAAATATTTTCTTTTTGTGTTAATCAGAAAAAAACTAATGCATACAGGTTTAAAACAACACAAGGATGAGTAAATTATGAAAGAATTTTCATTGAACCTATAAAATTCCATCATTTTTTTATTCTTACTATGGGAGTCAATGGTCACTATCTGCTGTGGGTTTACTATCATTCCTCAAAATATTTTCTTTTGTGTTAATCAGAAAAAAACTAATGCATAAATGTTTAAAACAACACGAGGATGAGTAAATTATGAAAGAATTTTCATTGAACCTAAAAAATTCCATCATTTTTTTATTCCTACTATGGGAGTCAATGGTCACTATCTGCTGTGGGTTTACCATCATTCCTAAAAATATTTTCTTTTTGTGTTAATCAGAAAAAAACTAATGCATACAGGTATAAAACAACACGAGGATGAGTAAATTATGAAAGAATTTTCATTGAACTTATAAAATTCCATCATTTTTTTATTCCTACTATGGGAGTCAATGGTCACTATCTGCTGTGGGTTTACCATCATTCCTCAAAATATTTTCTTTTGTGTTAATCAGAAAAAACTAATGTATACAGGTTTAAAATAACACAAGGATGAGTAAATTATGAAAGAATTTTCATTGAACCTATAAAATTCCATCATTTTTTTATTCCCACTATGGGAGTCAATGGTCACTATCTGCTGTGGGTTTACCATCATTCCTCAAAATATTTTCTTTTTGTGTTAATCAGAAAAAAACTAATGCATACAGGTTTAAAACAACACAAGGATGAGTAAATTATGAAAGAATTTTCATTGAACCTATAAAATTCCATCATTTTTTTATTCCTACTATGGGAGTCAATGGTCACTATCTGCTGTGGGTTTACCATCATTCCTCAAAATATTTTATTTTGTGTTAATCAGAAAAAACTAATGTATACAGGTTTAAAATAACACAAGGATGAGTAAATTATGAAAGAATTTTCATTGAACCTATAAAATTCCATCATTTTTTTATTCTTACTATGGGAGTCAATGGTCACTATCTGCTGTGGGTTTACTATCATTCCTCAAAATATTTTCTTTTGTGTTAATCAGAAAAAAACTAATGCATAAATGTTTAAAACAACACGAGGATGAGTAAATTATGAAAGAATTTTCATTGAACCTATAAAATTCCATCATTTTTTTATTCCTACTATGGGAGTCAATGGTCACTATCTGCTGTGGGTTTACTATCATTCCTCAAAATATTTTCTTTTGTGTTAATCAGAAAAAAACTAATGCATAAATGTTTAAAACAACACGAGGATGAGTAAATTATGAAAGAATTTTCATTGAACCTATAAAATTCCATCATTTTTTTATTCCTACTATGGGAGTCAATGGTCACTATCTGCTGTGGGTTTACCATCATTCCTAAAAATATTTTCTTTTGTGTTAATCAGAAAAAAACTAATGTATAAAGGTTTAAAATAACACAAGGATGAGAAAATTATGAAAGAATTTTCATTGAACCTATAAAATTCCATCATTTTTTTATTCCCACTATGGGAGTCAATGGTCACTATCTGCTGTGGGTTTACCATCATTCCTAAAAATATTTTCATTTTGTGTTAATCAGAAAAAAACTAATGCATACAGGTTTAAAACAACACAAGGATGAGTAAATTATGAAAGAATTTTCATTGAACCTATAAAATTCCATAATTTTTTTATTCCTACTATGGGAGTCAATGGTCACTATCTGCTGTGGGTTTACCATCATTCCTCAAAATATTTTCTTTTGTGTTAATCAGAAAAAAACTAATGCATACAGGTTTAAAACAACACAAGGATGAGTAAATTATGAAAGAATTTTCATTGAACCTATAAAAATCCATCATTTTTTTAATCCTACTATGGGAGTCAATGGTAACTTTCTGCTGTGGGTTTACCATCATTCCTCAAAATATTTTATTTTGTGTTAATCAGAAAAAAACTAATGCATACAGGTTTAAAACAACACAAGAATGAGTAAATTATGAAATAATTTTCATTTAACCTATAAAATTCCATCATTTTTTTATTCCTACTATGGGAGTCAATGGTCACTATCTGCTGTGGGTTTACTATCATTCCTCAAAATATTTTATTTTGTGTTAATCAGAAAAAAACTAATGCATAAAGGTTTAAAACAACACGAGGATGAGTAAATTATGAAAGAATTTTCATTGAACCTATAAAATTCCATCATTTTTTTATTCTTACTATGGGAGTCAATGGTCACTATCTGCTGTGGGTTTACTATCATTCCTCAAAATATTTTCTTTTGTGTTAATCAGAAAAAAACTAATGCATAAATGTTTAAAACAACACGAGGATGAGTAAATTATGAAAGAATTTTCATTGAACCTATAAAATTCCATCATTTTTTTATTCCTACTATGGGAGTCAATGGTCACTATCTGCTGTGGGTTTACCATCATTCCTAAAAATATTTTCTTTTTGTGTTAATCAGAAAAAAACTAATGCATACAGGTTTAAAACAACACGAGGATGAGTAAATTATGAAAGAATTTTCATTGAACTTATAAAATTCCATCATTTTTATATTCCTACTATGGGAGTCAATGGTCACTATCTGCTGTGGGTTTACCATCATTCCTCAAAATATTTTCTTTTGTGTTAATCAGAAAAAACTAATGTATACAGGTTTAAAATAACACAAGGATGAGTAAATTATGAAAGAATTTTCATTGAACCTATAAAAATCCATCATTTTTTTATTCCCACTATGGGAGTCAATGGTCACTATCTGCTGTGGGTTTACCATCATTCCTCAAAATATTTTCTTTTTGTGTTAATCAGAAAAAAACTAATGCATACAGGTTTAAAACAACACAAGGATGAGTAAATTATGAAAGAATTTTCATTGAACCTATAAAATTCCATCATTTTTTTATTCCTACTATGGGAGTCAATGGTCACTATCTGCTGTGGGTTTACTATCATTCCTCAAAATATTTTCTTTTGTGTTAATCAGAAAAAAACTAATGCATAAATGTTTAAAACAACACGAGGATGAGTAAATTATGAAAGAATTTTCATTGAACCTATAAAATTCCATCATTTTTTTATTCCTACTATGGGAGTCAATGGTCACTATCTGCTGTGGGTTTACCATCATTCCTAAAAATATTTTCTTTTGTGTTAATCAGAAAAAAACTAATGTATAAAGGTTTAAAATAACACAAGGATGAGAAAATTATGAAAGAATTTTCATTGAACCTATAAAATTCCATCATTTTTTTATTCCCACTATGGGAGTCAATGGTCACTATCTGCTGTGGGTTTACCATCATTCCTAAAAATATTTTCTTTTTGTGTTAATCAGAAAAAAACTAATGCATACAGGTTTAAAACAACACAAGGATGAGTAAATTATGAAAGAATTTTCATTGAACCTATAAAATTCCATCATTTTTTTATTCCTACTATGGGAGTCAATGGTCACTATCTGCTGTGGGTTTACCATCATTCCTCAAAATATTTTCTTTTGTGTTAATCAGAAAAAAACTAAAGCATACAGGTTTAAAACAACACAAGGATGAGTAAATTATGAAAGAATTTTCATTGAACCTATAAAAATCCATCATTTTTTTAATCCTACTATGGGAGTCAATGGTAACTTTCTGCTGTGGGTTTACCATCATTCCTCAAAATATTTTATTTTGTGTTAATCAGAAAAAAACTAATGCATACAGGTTTAAAACAACACAAGAATGAGTAAATTATGAAATAATTTTCATTTAACCTATAAAATTCCATCATTTTTTTATTCCTACTATGGGAGTCAATGGTCACTATCTGCTGTGGGTTTACTATCATTCCTCAAAATATTTTATTTTTTGTTAATCAGAAAAAAACTAATGCATAAAGGTTTAAAACAACACGAGGATGAGTAAATTATGAAAGAATTTTCATTGAACCTATAAAATTCCATCATTTTTTTATTCTTACTATGGGAGTCAATGGTCACTATCTGCTGTGGGTTTACTATCATTCCTCAAAATATTTTCTTTTGTGTTAATCAGAAAAAAACTAATGCATAAAGGTTTAAAACAACACGAGGATGAGTAAATTATGAAAGAATTTTCATTGAACCTATAAAATTCCATCATTTTTTATTCCTACTATGGGAGTCAATGGTCACTATCTGCTGTGGGTTTACCATCATTCCTAAAAATATTTTCTTTTTGTGTTAATCAGAAAAAAACTAATGCATACAGGTTTAAAACAACACGAGGATGAGTAAATTATGAAAGAATTTTCATTGAACTTATAAAATTCCATCATTTTTTTATTCCTACTATGGGAGTCAATGGTCACTATCTGCTGTGGGTTTACCATCATTCCTCAAAATATTTTCTTTTGTGTTAATCAGAAAAAACTAATGTATACAGGTTTAAAATAACACAAGGATGAGTAAATTATGAAAGAATTTTCATTGAACCTATAAAAATCCATCATTTTTTTATTCCCACTATGGGAGTCAATGGTCACTATCTGCTGTGGGTTTACCATCATTCCTCAAAATATTTTCTTTTTGTGTTAATCAGAAAAAAACTAATGCATACAGGTTTAAAACAACACAAGGATGAGTAAATTATGAAAGAATTTTCATTGAACCTATAAAATTCCATCATTTTTTTATTCCTACTATGGGAGTCAATGGTCACTATCTGCTGTGGGTTTACCATCATTCCTCAAAATATTTTCTTTTGTGTTAATCAGACAAAAACTAATGTATACAGGTTTAAAATAACACAAGGATGAGTAAATTATGAAAGAAATTTCATTGAACCTATAAAATTCCATCATTTTTTTATTCCTACTATGGGAGTCAATGGTCCCTATCTGCTGTGGGTTTACTATCATTCCTCAAAATATTTTCTTTTGTGTTAATCAGAAAAAAACTAATGCATAAATGTTTAAAACAACACGAGGATGAGTAAATTATGAAAGAATTTTCATTGAACCTATAAAATTCCATCATTTTTTTATTCCTACTATGGGAGTCAATGGTCACTATCTGCTGTGGGTTTACTATCATTCCTCAAAATATTTTCTTTTGTGTTAATCAGAAAAAAACTAATGCATAAATGTTTAAAACAACACGAGGATGAGTAAATTATGAAAGAATTTTCATTGAACCTATAAAATTCCATCATTTTTTTATTCCTACTATGGGAGTCAATGGTCACTATCTGCTGTGGGTTTACCATCATTCCTAAAAATATTTTCTTTTGTGTTAATCAGAAAAAAACTAATGTATACAGGTTTAAAATAACACAAGGATGAGAAAATTATGAAAGAATTTTCATTGAACCTATAAAATTCCATCATTTTTTTATTCCCACTATGGGAGTCAATGGTCACTATCTGCTGTGGGTTTACCATCATTCCTAAAAATATTTTCTTTTTGTGTTAATCAGAAAAAAACTAATGCATACAGGTTTAAAACAACACAAGGATGAGTAAATTATGAAAGAATTTTCATTGAACCTATAAAATTCCATCATTTTTTTATTCCTACTATGGGAGTCAATGGTCACTATCTGCTGTGGGTTTACCATCATTCCTCAAAATATTTTCTTTTGTGTTAATCAGAAAAAAACTAATGCATACAGGTTTAAAACAACACAAGGATGAGTAAATTATGAAAGAATTTTCATTGAACCTATAAAAATCCATCATTTTTTTAATCCTACTATGGGAGTCAATGGTAACTTTCTGCTGTGGGTTTACCATCATTCCTCAAAATATTTTATTTTGTGTTAATCAGAAAAAAACTAATGCATACAGGTTTAAAACAACACAAGAATGAGTAAATTATGAAATAATTTTCATTTAACCTATAAAATTCCATCATTTTTTTATTCCTACTATGGGAGTCAATGGTCACTATCTGCTGTGGGTTTACCATCATTCCAAAAAATATTTTCTTTTTGTGTTAATCAGAAAAAAACTAATGCATACAGGTTTAAAACAACACAAGGATGAGTAAATTATGAAAGAATTTTCATTGAACCTATAAAATTCCATCATTTTTTTATTCCTACTATGGGAGTCAATGGTCACTATCTGCTGTGGGTTTACCATCATTCCTCAAAATATTTTATTTTGTGTTAATCAGAAAAAAACTAATGCATACAGGTTTAAAACAACACAAGGATGAGTAAATTATGAAAGAATTTTCATTGAACCTATAAAAATCCATCATTTTTTTAATCCTACTATGGGAGTCAATGGTAACTTTCTGCTGTGGGTTTACCATCATTCCTCAAAATATTTTCTTTTGTGTTAATCAGACGAAAACTTATGCATACAGGTTTAAAACAACACAAGGATGAGTAAATTATGAAATAATTTTCATTGAACCTATAAAATTCCATCATTTTTTTATTCCTACTATGGGAGTCAATGGTCCCTATCTGCTGTGGGTTTACCATCATTCCTCAAAATATTTTCTTTTGTGTTAATCAGAAAAAAACTAATGCATACAGGTTTAAAACAACACAAGGATGAGTAAATTTTGAAATAATTTTCATTTAACCTATAAAATTCCATCATTTTTTTTATTCCTACTATGGGAGTCAATGGTCACTATCTGCTGTGGGTTTACCATCATTCCTCAAAATATTTTCTTTTGTGTTAATCAGAAAAAAACTAATGCATAAATGTTTAAAACAACACGAGGATGAGTAAATTATGAAAGAATTTTCATTGTACCTATAAAATTCCATCATTTTTTTATTCCTACTATGGGAGTCAATGGTCACTATCTGCTGTGGGTTTACCATCATTCCTCAAAATATTTTTTTTGTGTTAATCAGAAAAAAACTAATGCATACAGGTTTAAAACAACACGAGGATGAGTAAATTATGAAAGAATTTTCATTGAACTTATAAAATTCCATCATTTTTTTATTCCTACTATGGGAGTCAATGGTCACTATCTGCTGTGGGTTTACCATCATTCCTCAAAATATTTTCTTTTGTGTTAATCAGAAAAAACTAAGGTATACAGGTTTAAAATAACACAAGGATGAGTAAATTATGAAAGAATTTTCATTGAACCTATAAAAATCCATCATTTTTTTAATCCTACTATGGGAGTCAATGGTCACTATCTGCTGTGGGTTTACCATCATTCCTCAAAATATTTTATTTTGTGTTAATCAGAAAAAACTAATGTATACAGGTTTAAAATAACACAAGGATGAGTAAATTATGAAAGAATTTTCATTGAACCTATAAAATTCCATCATTTTTTTATTCTTACTATGGGAGTCAATGGTCACTATCTGCTGTGGGTTTACTATCATTCCTCAAAATATTTTCTTTTGTGTTAATCAGAAAAAAACTAATGCATAAATGTTTAAAACAACACGAGGATGAGTAAATTATGAAAGAATTTTCATTGAACCTATAAAATTCCATCATTTTTTTATTCCTACTATGGGAGTCAATGGTCACTATCTGCTGTGGGTTTACCATCATTCCTAAAAATATTTTCTTTTTGTGTTAATCAGAAAAAAACTAATGCATACAGGTTTAAAACAACACAAGGATGAGTAAATTATGAAAGAATTTTCATTGAACCTATAAAATTCCATCATTTTTTTATTCCTACTATGGGAGTCAATGGTCACTATCTGCTGTGGGTTTACCATCATTCCTCAAAATATTTTCTTTTGTGTTAATCAGAAAAAAACCAATGCATACAGGTTTAAAACAACACAAGGATGAGTAAATTATGAAAGAATTTTCATTGAACCTATAAAAATCCATCATTTTTTTAATCCTACTATGGGAGTCAATGGTAACTTTCTGCTGTGGGTTTACCATCATTCCTCAAAATATTTTATTTTGTGTTAATCAGAAAAAAACTAATGCATACAGGTTTAAAACAACACAAGGATGAGTAAATTATGAAAGAATTTTCATTGAACCTATAAAAATCCATCATTTTTTTAATCCTACTATGGGAGTCAATGGTAACTTTCTGCTGTGGGTTTACCATCATTCCTCAAAATATTTTCTTTTGTGTTAATCAGACAAAAACTAATGCATACAGGTTTAAAACAACACAAGGATGAGTAAATTATGAAATAATTTTCATTTAACCTATAAAATTCCATCATTTTTTTATTCCTACTATGGGAGTCAATGGTCCCTATCTGCTGTGGGTTTACCATCATTCCTCAAAATATTTTCTTTTGTGTTAATCAGAAAAAAACTAATGCATACAGGTTTAAAACAACACAAGGATGAGTAAATTTTGAAATAATTTTCATTTAACCTATAAAATTCCATCATTTTTTATTCCTACTATGGGAGTCAATGGTCACTATCTGCTGTGGGTTTACTATCATTCCTCAAAATATTTTCTTTTGTGTTAATCAGAAAAAAACTAATGCATAAATGTTTAAAACAACACGAGGATGAGTAAATTATGAAAGAATTTTCATTGAACCTATAAAATTCCATCATTTTTTTATTCCTACTATGGGAGTCAATGGTCACTATCTGCTGTGGGTTTACCATCATTCCTAAAAATATTTTCTTTTTGTGTTAATCAGAAAAAAACTAATGCATACAGGTTTAAAACAACACAAGGATGAGTAAATTATGAAAGAATTTTCATTGAACCTATAAAATTCCATCATTTTTTTATTCCTACTATGGGAGTCAATGGTCACTATCTGCTGTGGGTTTACCATCATTCCTCAAAATATTTTCTTTTGTGTTAATCAGAAAAAAACCAATGCATACAGGTTTAAAACAACACAAGGATGAGTAAATTATGAAAGAATTTTCATTGAACCTATAAAAATCCATCATTTTTTTAATCCTACTATGGGAGTCAATGGTAACTTTCTGCTGTGGGTTTACCATCATTCCTCAAAATATTTTCTTTTGTGTTAATCAGAAAAAAACCAATGCATACAGGTTTAAAACAACACAAGGATGAGTAAATTATGAAAGAATTTTCATTGAACCTATAAAAATCCATCATTTTTTTAATCCTACTATGGGAGTCAATGGTAACTTTCTGCTGTGGGTTTACCATCATTCCTAAAAATATTTTCTTTTTGTGTTAATCAGAAAAAAACTAATGCATACAGGTTTAAAACAACACAAGGATGAGTAAATTTTGAAATAATTTTCATTTAACCTATAAAATTCCATCATTTTTTATTCCTACTATGGGAGTCAATGGTCACTATCTGCTGTGGGTTTACTATCATTCCTCAAAATATTTTCTTTTGTGTTAATCAGAAAAAAACTAATGCATAAATGTTTAAAACAACACGAGGATGAGTAAATTATGAAAGAATTTTCATTGAACCTATAAAATTCCATCATTTTTTTATTCCTACTATGGGAGTCAATGGTCACTATCTGCTGTGGGTTTACCATCATTCCTAAAAATATTTTCTTTTTGTGTTAATCAGAAAAAAACTAATGCATACAGGTTTAAAACAACACAAGGATGAGTAAATTATGAAAGAATTTTCATTGAACCTATAAAATTCCATCATTTTTTTATTCCTACTATGGGAGTCAATGGTCACTATCTGCTGTGGGTTTACCATCATTCCTCAAAATATTTTCTTTTGTGTTAATCAGAAAAAAACCAATGCATACAGGTTTAAAACAACACAAGGATGAGTAAATTATGAAAGAATTTTCATTGAACCTATAAAAATCCATCATTTTTTTAATCCTACTATGGGAGTCAATGGTAACTTTCTGCTGTGGGTTTACCATCATTCCTAAAAATATTTTCTTTTTGTGTTAATCAGAAAAAAACTAATGCATACAGGTTTAAAACAACACAAGGATGAGTAAATTATGAAAGAATTTTCATTGAACCTATAAAATTCCATCATTTTTTTATTCCTACTATGGGAGTCAATGGTCACTATCTGCTGTGGGTTTACCATCATTCCTTAAAATATTTTCTTTTTGTGTTAATCAGAAAAAAACTAATGCATACAGGTTTAAAACAACACAAGGATGAGTAAATTATGAAAGAATTTTCATTGAACCTATAAAATTCCATCATTTTTTTATTCCTACTATGGGAGTCAATGGTCACTATCTGCTGTGGGTTTACCATCATTCCTTAAAATATTTTCTTTTGTGTTAATCAGAAAAAAACTAATGCATACAGGTTTAAAACAACACAAGGATGAGTAAATTATGAAAGAATTTTCATTGAACCTATAAAATTCCATCATTTTTTTATTCCTACTATGGGAGTCAATGGTCACTATCTGCTGTGGGTTTACCATCATTCCTCAAAATATTTTCTTTTGTGTTAATCAGAAAAAAACTAATGCATAAATGTTTAAAACAACACGAGTATGAGTAAATTATGAAAGAATTTTCATTGTACCTATAAAATTCCATCATTTTTTTATTCCTACTATGGGAGTCAATGGTCACTATCTGCTGTGGGTTTACCATCATTCCTCAAAATATTTTTTTTGTGTTAATCAGAAAAAAACTAATGCATACAGGTTTAAAACAACACGAGGATGAGTAAATTATGAAAGAATTTTCATTGAACTTATAAAATTCCATGATTTTTTTATTCCTACTATGGGAGTCAATGGTCACTATCTGCTGTGGGTTTACCATCATTCCTCAAAATATTTTCTTTTGTGTTAATCAGAAAAAACTAATGTATACAGGTTTAAAATAACACAAGGATGAGTAAATTATGAAAGAATTTTCATTGAACCTATAAAATTCCATCATTTTTTTATTCCCACTATGGGAGTCAATGGTCACTATCTGCTGTGGGTTTACCATCATTCCTAAAAATATTTTCTTTTTGTGTTAATCAGAAAAAAACTAATGCATACAGGTTTAAAACAACACAAGGATGAGTAAATTATGAAAGAATTTTCATTGAACCTATAAAATTCCATCATTTTTTTATTCCTACTATGGGAGTCAATGGTCACTATCTGCTGTGGGTTTACCATCATTCCTCAAAATATTTTCTTTTGTGTTAATCAGAAAAAAACTAATGCATAAATGTTTAAAACAACACGAGGATGAGTAAATGATGAAAGAATTTTCATTTTACCTATAAAATTCCATCATTTTTTTATTCCTACTATGGGAGTCAATGGTCACTATCTGCTGTGGGTTTACCATCATTCCTAAAAATATTTTCTTTTTGTGTTAATCAGAAAAAAACTAATGCATACAGGTTTAAAACAACACAAGGATGAGTAAATTATGAAAGAATTTTCATTGAACCTATAAAATTCCATCATTTTTTTATTCCCACTATGGGAGTCAATGGTCACTATCTGCTGTGGGTTTACCATCATTCCTAAAAATATTTTCTTTTTGTGTTAATCAGAAAAAAACTAATGCATACAGGTTTAAAACAACACAAGGATGAGTAAATTATGAAAGAATTTTCATTGAACCTATAAAATTCCATCATTTTTTTATTCCTACTATGGGAGTCAATGGTCACTATCTGCTGTGGGTTTACCATCATTCCTCAAAATATTTTCTTTTGTGTTAATCAGAAAAAAACTAATGCATAAATGTTTAAAACAACACGAGGATGAGTAAATGATGAAAGAATTTTCATTTTACCTATAAAATTCCATCATTTTTTTATTCCTACTATGGGAGTCAATGGTCACTATCTGCTGTGGGTTTACCATCATTCCTAAAAATATTTTCTTTTTGTGTTAATCAGAAAAAAACTAATGCATACAGGTTTAAAACAACACAAGGATGAGTAAATTATGAAAGAATTTTCATTGAACCTATAAAATTCCATCATTTTTTTATTCCTACTATGGGAGTCAATGGTCACTATCTGCTGTGGGTTTACCATCATTCCTCAAAATATTTTATTTTGTGTTAATCAGAAAAAAACTAATGCATACAGGTTTAAAACAACACAAGGATGAGTAAATTATGAAAGAATTTTCATTGAACCTATAAAATTCCATCATTTTTTTATTCCTACTATGGGAGTCAATGGTCACTATCTGCTGTGGGTTTACCATCATTCCTCAAAATATTTTCTTTTGTGTTAATCAGAAAAAAACTAATGCATAAATGTTTAAAACAACACGAGGATGAGTAAATGATGAAAGAATTTTCATTTTACCTATAAAATTCCATCATTTTTTTATTCCTACTATGGGAGTCAATGGTCACTATCTGCTGTGGGTTTACCATCATTCCTAAAAATATTTTCTTTTTGTGTTAATCAGAAAAAAACTAATGCATACAGGTTTAAAACAACACAAGGATGAGTAAATTATGAAAGAATTTTCATTGAACCTATAAAATTCCATCATTTTTTTATTCCCACTATGGGAGTCAATGGTCACTATCTGCTGTGGGTTTACCATCATTCCTAAAAATATTTTCTTTTTGTGTTAATCAGAAAAAAACTAATGCATACAGGTTTAAAACAACACAAGGATGAGTAAATTATGAAAGAATTTTCATTGAACCTATAAAATTCCATCATTTTTTTATTCCTACTATGGGAGTCAATGGTCACTATCTGCTGTGGGTTTACCATCATTCCTCAAAATATTTTCTTTTGTGTTAATCAGAAAAAAACTAATGCATAAATGTTTAAAACAACACGAGGATGAGTAAATGATGAAAGAATTTTCATTTTACCTATAAAATTCCATCATTTTTTTATTCCTACTATGGGAGTCAATGGTCACTATCTGCTGTGGGTTTACCATCATTCCTAAAAATATTTTCTTTTTGTGTTAATCAGAAAAAAACTAATGCATACAGGTTTAAAACAACACAAGGATGAGTAAATTATGAAAGAATTTTCATTGAACCTATAAAATTCCATCATTTTTTTATTCCTACTATGGGAGTCAATGGTCACTATCTGCTGTGGGTTTACCATCATTCCTCAAAATATTTTCTTTTGTGTTAATCAGAAAAAAACTAATGCATACAGGTTTAAAACAACACAAGGATGAGTAAATTATGAAAGAATTTTCATTGAACCTATAAAAATCCATCATTTTTTTAATCCTACTATGGGAGTCAATGGTAACTTTCTGCTGTGGGTTTACCATCATTCCTCAAAATATTTTATTTTGTGTTAATCAGAAAAAAACTAATGCATACAGGTTTAAAACAACACGAGGATGAGTAAATTATGAAAGAATTTTCATTGAACTTATAAAATTCCATCATTTTTTTATTCCTACTATGGGAGTCAATGGTCACTATCTGCTGTGGGTTTACCATCATTCCTCAAAATATTTTCTTTTGTGTTAATCAGAAAAAACTAATGTATACAGGTTTAAAATAACACAAGGATGAGTAAATTATGAAAGAATTTTCATTGAACCTATAAAATTCCATCATTTTTTTATTCCCACTATGGGAGTCAATGGTCACTATCTGCTGTGGGTTTACCATCATTCCTAAAAATATTTTCTTTTTGTGTTAATCAGAAAAAAACTAATGCATACAGGTTTAAAACAACACAAGGATGAGTAAATTATGAAAGAATTTTCATTGAACCTATAAAATTCCATCATTTTTTTATTCCTACTATGGGAGTCAATGGTCACTATCTGCTGTGGGTTTACCATCATTCCTCAAAATATTTTCTTTTGTGTTAATCAGAAAAAAACTAATGCATAAATGTTTAAAACAACACGAGGATGAGTAAATGATGAAAGAATTTTCATTGTACCTATAAAATTCCATCATTTTTTTATTCCTACTATGGGAGTCAATGGTCACTATCTGCTGTGGGTTTACCATCATTCCTAAAAATATTTTCTTTTTGTGTTAATCAGAAAAAAACTAATGCATACAGGTTTAAAACAACACAAGGATGAGTAAATTATGAAAGAATTTTCATTGAACCTATAAAATTCCATCATTTTTTTATTCCTACTATGGGAGTCAATGGTCACTATCTGCTGTGGGTTTACCATCATTCCTCAAAATATTTTCTTTTGTGTTAATCAGAAAAAAACTAATGCATACAGGTTTAAAACAACACAAGGATGAGTAAATTATGAAAGAATTTTCATTGAACCTATAAAAATCCATCATTTTTTTAATCCTACTATGGGAGTCAATGGTAACTTTCTGCTGTGGGTTTACCATCATTCCTCAAAATATTTTCTTTTGTGTTAATCAGACAAAAACTAATGCATACAGGTTTAAAACAACACAAGGATGAGTAAACTATGAAATAATTTTCATTGAACCTATAAAATTCCATCATTTTTTTATTCCTACTATGGGAGTCAATGGTCCCTATCTGCTGTGGGTTTACCATCATTCCTCAAAATATTTTCTTTTGTGTTAATCAGAAAAAAACTAATGCATACAGGTTTAAAACAACACAAGGATGAGTAAATTTTGAAATAATTTTCATTTAACCTATAAAATTCCATCATTTTTTTATTCCTACTATGGGAGTCAATGGTCACTATCTGCTGTGGGTTTACCATCATTCCTCAAAATATTTTCTTTTGTGTTAATCAGAAAAAAACTAATGCATAAATGTTTAAAACAACACGAGGATGAGTAAATTATGAAAGAATTTTCATTGTACCTATAAAATTCCATCATTTTTTTATTCCTACTATGGGAGTCAATGGTCACTATCTGCTGTGGGTTTACCATCATTCCTCAAAATATTTTCTTTTGTGTTAATCAGAAAAAAACTAATGCATACAGGTTTAAAACAACACAAGGATGAGTAAATTATGAAAGAATTTTCATTGAACCTATAAAAATCCATCATTTTTTTAATCCTACTATGGGAGTCAATGGTAACTTTCTGCTGTGGGTTTACCATCATTCCTCAAAATATTTTATTTTGTGTTAATCAGAAAAAAACTAATGCATACAGGTTTAAAACAACACGAGGATGAGTAAATTATGAAAGAATTTTCATTGAACTTATAAAATTCCATCATTTTTTTATTCCTACTATGGGAGTCAATGGTCACTATCTGCTGTGGGTTTACCATCATTCCTCAAAATATTTTCTTTTGTGTTAATCAGAAAAAACTAATGTATACAGGTTTAAAATAACACAAGGATGAGTAAATTATGAAAGAATTTTCATTGAACCTATAAAATTCCATCATTTTTTTATTCCCACTATGGGAGTCAATGGTCACTATCTGCTGTGGGTTTACCATCATTCCTAAAAATATTTTCTTTTTGTGTTAATCAGAAAAAAACTAATGCATACAGGTTTAAAACAACACGAGGATGAGTAAATGATGAAAGAATTTTCATTTTACCTATAAAATTCCATCATTTTTTTATTCCTACTATGGGAGTCAATGGTCACTATCTGCTGTGGGTTTACCATCATTCCTAAAAATATTTTCTTTTTGTGTTAATCAGAAAAAAACTAATGCATACAGGTTTAAAACAACACAAGGATGAGTAAATTATGAAAGAATTTTCATTGAACCTATAAAATTCCATCATTTTTTTATTCCTACTATGGGAGTCAATGGTCACTATCTGCTGTGGGTTTACCATCATTCCTCAAAATATTTTCTTTTGTGTTAATCAGAAAAAAACTAATGCATACAGGTTTAAAACAACACAAGGATGAGTAAATTATGAAAGAATTTTCATTGAACCTATAAAAATCCATCATTTTTTTAATCCTACTATGGGAGTCAATGGTAACTTTCTGCTGTGGGTTTACCATCATTCCTCAAAATATTTTATTTTGTGTTAATCAGAAAAAAACTAATGCATACAGGTTTAAAACAACACGAGGATGAGTAAATTATGAAAGAATTTTCATTGAACTTATAAAATTCCATCATTTTTTTATTCCTACTATGGGAGTCAATGGTCACTATCTGCTGTGGGTTTACCATCATTCCTCAAAATATTTTCTTTTGTGTTAATCAGAAAAAACTAATGTATACAGGTTTAAAATAACACAAGGATGAGTAAATTATGAAAGAATTTTCATTGAACCTATAAAATTCCATCATTTTTTTATTCCCACTATGGGAGTCAATGGTCACTATCTGCTGTGGGTTTACCATCATTCCTAAAAATATTTTCTTTTTGTGTTAATCAGAAAAAAACTAATGCATACAGGTTTAAAACAACACAAGGATGAGTAAATTATGAAAGAATTTTCATTGAACCTATAAAATTCCATCATTTTTTTATTCCTACTATGGGAGTCAATGGTCACTATCTGCTGTGGGTTTACCATCATTCCTCAAAATATTTTCTTTTGTGTTAATCAGAAAAAAACTAATGCATAAATGTTTAAAACAACACGAGGATGAGTAAATGATGAAAGAATTTTCATTGTACCTATAAAATTCCATCATTTTTTTATTCCTACTATGGGAGTCAATGGTCACTATCTGCTGTGGGTTTACCATCATTCCTAAAAATATTTTCTTTTTGTGTTAATCAGAAAAAAACTAATGCATACAGGTTTAAAACAACACAAGGATGAGTAAATTATGAAAGAATTTTCATTGAACCTATAAAATTCCATCATTTTTTTATTCCTACTATGGGAGTCAATGGTCACTATCTGCTGTGGGTTTACCATCATTCCTCAAAATATTTTCTTTTGTGTTAATCAGAAAAAAACTAATGCATACAGGTTTAAAACAACACAAGGATGAGTAAATTATGAAAGAATTTTCATTGAACCTATAAAAATCCATCATTTTTTTAATCCTACTATGGGAGTCAATGGTAACTTTCTGCTGTGGGTTCACCATCATTCCTCAAAATATTTTATTTTGTGTTAATCAGAAAAAAACTAATGCATACAGGTTTAAAACAACACAAGGATGAGTAAATTATGAAATAATTTTCATTTAACCTATAAAATTCCATCATTTTTTTATTCCTACTATGGGAGTCAATGGTCACTATCTGCTGTGGGTTTACCATCATTCCAAAAAATATTTTCTTTTTGTGTTAATCAGAATAAAACTAATGCATACAGGTTTAAAACAACACAAGGATGAGTAAATTATGAAAGAATTTTCATTGAACCTATAAAATTCCATCATTTTTTATTCCTACTATGGGAGTCAATGGTCACTATCTGCTGTGGGTTTACCATCATTCCTCAAAATATTTTCTTTTGTGTTAATCAGAAAAAAACTAATGCATACAGGTTTAAAACAACACAAGGATGAGTAAATTATGAAAGAATTTTCATTGAACCTATAAAAATCCATCATTTTTTTAATCCTACTATGGGAGTCAATGGTAACTTTCTGCTGTGGGTTTACCATCATTCCTCAAAATATTTTCTTTTGTGTTAATCAGACAAAAACTAATGCATACAGGTTTAAAACAACACAAGGATGAGTAAATTATGAAATAATTTTCATTGAACCTATAAAATTCCATCATTTTTTTATTCCTACTATGGGAGTCAATGGTCCCTATCTGCTGTGGGTTTACCATCATTCCTCAAAATATTTTCTTTTGTGTTAATCAGAAAAAAACTAATGCATACAGGTTTAAAACAACACAAGGATGAGTAAATTTTGAAATAATTTTCATTTAACCTATAAAATTCCATCATTTTTTTATTCCTACTATGGGAGTCAATGGTCACTATCTGCTGTGGGTTTACCATCATTCCTCAAAATATTTTCTTTTGTGTTAATCAGAAAAAAACTAATGCATAAATGTTTAAAACAACACGAGGATGAGTAAATTATGAAAGAATTTTCATTGTACCTATAAAATTCCATCATTTTTTTATTCCTACTATGGGAGTCAATGGTCACTATCTGCTGTGGGTTTACCATCATTCCTCAAAATATTTTCTTTTGTGTTAATCAGAAAAAAAACTAATGCATACAGGTTTAAAACAACACAAGGATGAGTAAATTATGAAAGAATTTTCATTGAACCTATAAAAATCCATCATTTTTTTAATCCTACTATGGGAGTCAATGGTAACTTTCTGCTGTGGGTTTACCATCATTCCTCAAAATATTTTATTTTGTGTTAATCAGAAAAAAACTAATGCATACAGGTTTAAAACAACACGAGGATGAGTAAATTATGAAAGAATTTTCATTGAACTTATAAAATTCCATCATTTTTTTATTCCTACTATGGGAGTCAATGGTCACTATCTGCTGTGGGTTTACCATCATTCCTCAAAATATTTTCTTTTGTGTTAATCAGAAAAAACTAATGTATACAGGTTTAAAATAACACAAGGATGAGTAAATTATGAAAGAATTTTCATTGAACCTATAAAATTCCATCATTTTTTTATTCCCACTATGGGAGTCAATGGTCACTATCTGCTGTGGGTTTACCATCATTCCTAAAAATATTTTCTTTTTGTGTTAATCAGAAAAAAACTAATGCATACAGGTTTAAAACAACACAAGGATGAGTAAATTATGAAAGAATTTTCATTGAACCTATAAAATTCCATCATTTTTTTATTCCTACTATGGGAGTCAATGGTCACTATCTGCTGTGGGTTTACCATCATTCCTCAAAATATTTTCTTTTGTGTTAATCAGAAAAAAACTAATGCATAAATGTTTAAAACAACACGAGGATGAGTAAATGATGAAAGAATTTTCATTGTACCTATAAAATTCCATCATTTTTTTATTCCTACTATGGGAGTCAATGGTCACTATCTGCTGTGGGTTTACCATCATTCCTAAAAATATTTTCTTTTTGTGTTAATCAGAAAAAAACTAATGCATACAGGTTTAAAACAACACAAGGATGAGTAAATTATGAAAGAATTTTCATTGAACCTATAAAATTCCATCATTTTTTTATTCCTACTATGGGAGTCAATGGTCACTATCTGCTGTGGGTTTACCATCATTCCTCAAAATATTTTCTTTTGTGTTAATCAGAAAAAAACTAATGCATACAGGTTTAAAACAACACAAGGATGAGTAAATTATGAAAGAATTTTCATTGAACCTATAAAAATCCATCATTTTTTTAATCCTACTATGGGAGTCAATGGTAACTTTCTGCTGTGGGTTTACCATCATTCCTCAAAATATTTTCTTTTGTGTTAATCAGACAAAAACTAATGCATACAGGTTTAAAACAACACAAGGATGAGTAAATTATGAAATAATTTTCATTGAACCTATAAAATTCCATCATTTTTTTATTCCTACTATGGGAGTCAATGGTCCCTATCTGCTGTGGGTTTACCATCATTCCTCAAAATATTTTCTTTTGTGTTAATCAGAAAAAAACTAATGCATACAGGTTTAAAACAACACAAGGGTGAGTAAATTTTGAAATAATTTTCATTTAACCTATAAAATTCCATCATTTTTTTATTCCTACTATGGGAGTCAATGGTCACTATCTGCTGTGGGTTTACCATCATTCCTCAAAATATTTTCTTTTGTGTTAATCAGAAAAAAACTAATGCATAAATGTTTAAAACAACACGAGGATGAGTAAATTATGAAAGAATTTTCATTGTACCTATAAAATTCCATCATTTTTTTATTCCTACTATGGGAGTCAATGGTCACTATGTGCTGTGGGTTTACCATCATTCCTCAAAATATTTTTTTTGTGTTAATCAGAAAAAAACTAATGCATACAGGTTTAAAACAACACGAGGATGAGTAAATTATGAAAGAATTTTCATTGAACTTATAAAATTTCATCATTTTTTTATTCCTACTATGGGAGTCAATGGTCACTATCTGCTGTGGGTTTACCATCATTCCTCAAAATATTTTCTTTTGTGTTAATCAGAAAAAACTAATGTATACAGGTTTAAAATAACACAAGGATGAGTAAATTATGAAAGAATTTTCATTGAACCTATAAAATTCCATCATTTTTTTATTCCCACTATGGGAGTCAATGGTCACTATCTGCTGTGGGTTTACCATCATTCCTAAAAATATTTTCTTTTTGTGTTAATCAGAAAAAAACTAATGCATACAGGTTTAAAATAACACAAGGATGAGTAAATTATGAAAGAATTTTCATTGAACCTATAAAATTCCATCATTTTTTTATTCCCACTATGGGAGTCAATGGTCACTATCTGCTGTGGGTTTACCATCATTCCTAAAAATATTTTCTTTTTGTGTTAATCAGAAAAAAACTAATGCATACAGGTTTAAAACAACACAAGGATGAGTAAATTATGAAAGAATTTTCATTGAACCTATAAAATTCCATCATTTTTTTATTCCTACTATGGGAGTCAATGGTCACTATCTGCTGTGGGTTTACCATCATTCCTCAAAATATTTTCTTTTGTGTTAATCAGAAAAAAACTAATGCATACAGGTTTAAAACAACACAAGGATGAGTAAATTTTGAAATAATTTTCATTTAACCTATAAAATTCCATCATTTTTTTATTCCTACTATGGGAGTCAATGGTCACTATCTGCTGTGGGTTTACCATCATTCCTCAAAATATTTTCTTTTGTGTTAATCAGAAAAAAACTAATGCATAAATGTTTAAAACAACACGAGGATGAGTAAATTATGAAAGAATTTTCATTGTACCTATAAAATTCCATCATTTTTTTATTCCTACTATGGGAGTCAATGGTCACTATCTGCTGTGGGTTTACCATCATTCCTCAAAATATTTTCTTTTGTGTTAATCAGAAAAAAAACTAATGCATACAGGTTTAAAACAACACAAGGATGAGTAAATTATGAAAGAATTTTCATTGAACCTATAAAAATCCATCATTTTTTTAATCCTACTATGGGAGTCAATGGTAACTTTCTGCTGTGGGTTTACCATCATTCCTCAAAATATTTTATTTTGTGTTAATCAGAAAAAAACTAATGCATACAGGTTTAAAACAACACGAGGATGAGTAAATTATGAAAGAATTTTCATTGAACTTATAAAATTCCATCATTTTTTTATTCCTACTATGGGAGTCAATGGTCACTATCTGCTGTGGGTTTACCATCATTCCTCAAAATATTTTCTTTTGTGTTAATCAGAAAAAACTAATGTATACAGGTTTAAAATAACACAAGGATGAGTAAATTATGAAAGAATTTTCATTGAACCTATAAAATTCCATCATTTTTTTATTCCCACTATGGGAGTCAATGGTCACTATCTGCTGTGGGTTTACCATCATTCCTAAAAATATTTTCTTTTTGTGTTAATCAGAAAAAAACTAATGCATACAGGTTTAAAACAACACAAGGATGAGTAAATTATGAAAGAATTTTCATTGAACCTATAAAATTCCATCATTTTTTTATTCCTACTATGGGAGTCAATGGTCACTATCTGCTGTGGGTTTACCATCATTCCTCAAAATATTTTCTTTTGTGTTAATCAGAAAAAAACTAATGCATAAATGTTTAAAACAACACGAGGATGAGTAAATGATGAAAGAATTTTCATTGTACCTATAAAATTCCATCATTTTTTTATTCCTACTATGGGAGTCAATGGTCACTATCTGCTGTGGGTTTACCATCATTCCTAAAAATATTTTCTTTTTGTGTTAATCAGAAAAAAACTAATGCATACAGGTTTAAAACAACACAAGGATGAGTAAATTATGAAAGAATTTTCATTGAACCTATAAAATTCCATCATTTTTTTATTCCTACTATGGGAGTCAATGGTCACTATCTGCTGTGGGTTTACCATCATTCCTCAAAATATTTTCTTTTGTGTTAATCAGAAAAAAACTAATGCATACAGGTTTAAAACAACACAAGGATGAGTAAATTATGAAAGAATTTTCATTGAACCTATAAAAATCCATCATTTTTTTAATCCTACTATGGGAGTCAATGGTAACTTTCTGCTGTGGGTTTACCATCATTCCTCAAAATATTTTCTTTTGTGTTAATCAGACAAAAACTAATGCATACAGGTTTAAAACAACACAAGGATGAGTAAATTATGAAATAATTTTCATTGAACCTATAAAATTCCATCATTTTTTTATTCCTACTATGGGAGTCAATGGTCCCTATCTGCTGTGGGTTTACCATCATTCCTCAAAATATTTTCTTTTGTGTTAATCAGAAAAAAACTAATGCATACAGGTTTAAAACAACACAAGGGTGAGTAAATTTTGAAATAATTTTCATTTAACCTATAAAATTCCATCATTTTTTTATTCCTACTATGGGAGTCAATGGTCACTATCTGCTGTGGGTTTACCATCATTCCTCAAAATATTTTCTTTTGTGTTAATCAGAAAAAAACTAATGCATAAATGTTTAAAACAACACGAGGATGAGTAAATTATGAAAGAATTTTCATTGTACCTATAAAATTCCATCATTTTTTTATTCCTACTATGGGAGTCAATGGTCACTATGTGCTGTGGGTTTACCATCATTCCTCAAAATATTTTTTTTGTGTTAATCAGAAAAAAACTAATGCATACAGGTTTAAAACAACACGAGGATGAGTAAATTATGAAAGAATTTTCATTGAACTTATAAAATTTCATCATTTTTTTATTCCTACTATGGGAGTCAATGGTCACTATCTGCTGTGGGTTTACCATCATTCCTCAAAATATTTTCTTTTGTGTTAATCAGAAAAAACTAATGTATACAGGTTTAAAATAACACAAGGATGAGTAAATTATGAAAGAATTTTCATTGAACCTATAAAATTCCATCATTTTTTTATTCCCACTATGGGAGTCAATGGTCACTATCTGCTGTGGGTTTACCATCATTCCTAAAAATATTTTCTTTTTGTGTTAATCAGAAAAAAACTAATGCATACAGGTTTAAAATAACACAAGGATGAGTAAATTATGAAAGAATTTTCATTGAACCTATAAAATTCCATCATTTTTTTATTCCCACTATGGGAGTCAATGGTCACTATCTGCTGTGGGTTTACCATCATTCCTAAAAATATTTTCTTTTTGTGTTAATCAGAAAAAAACTAATGCATACAGGTTTAAAACAACACAAGGATGAGTAAATTATGAAAGAATTTTCATTGAACCTATAAAATTCCATCATTTTTTTATTCCTACTATGGGAGTCAATGGTCACTATCTGCTGTGGGTTTACCATCATTCCTCAAAATATTTTATTTTTGTGTTAATCAGAAAAAAACTAATGCATACAGGTTTAAAACAACACAAGGATGAGTAAATTATGAAAGAATTTTCATTGAACCTATAAAATTCCATCAATTTTTTTATTCCTACTATGGGAGTCAATGGTCACTATCTGCTGTGGGTTTACCATCATTCCTCAAAATATTTTCTTTTGTGTTAATCAGAAAAAAACTAATGCATACAGGTTTAAAACAACACAAGGATGAGTAAATTATGAAAGAATTTTCATTGAACCTATAAAAATCCATCATTTTTTTAATCCTACTATGGGAGTCAATGGTAACTTTCTGCTGTGGGTTTACCATCATTCCTCAAAATATTTTATTTTGTGTTAATCAGAAATAAACTAATGCATACAGGTTTAAAACAACACAAGGATGAGTAAATTATGAAATAATTTTCATTTAACCTATAAAATTCCATCATTTTTTTATTCCTACTATGGGAGTCAATGATCACTATCTGCTGTGGGTTTACCATCATTCCTCAAAATATTTTCTTTTTGTGTTAATCAGAAAAAAACTAATGCATACAGGTTTAAAACAACACAAGGATGAGTAAATTATGAAAGAATTTTCATTGAACCTATAAAATTCCATCATTTTTTTATTCCTACTATGGGAGTCAATGGTCACTATCTGCTGTGGGTTTACCATCATTCCTCAAAATATTTTCTTTTGTGTTAATCAGAAAAAAACTAATGCATACAGGTTTAAAACAACACAAGGATGAGTAAATTATGAAAGAATTTTCATTGAACCTATAAAAATCCATCATTTTTTTAATCCTACTATGGGAGTCAATGGTAACTTTCTGCTGTGGGTTTACCATCATTCCTCAAAATATTTTCTTTTGTGTTAATCAGACAAAAACTAATGCATACAGGTTTAAAACAACACAAGGATGAGTAAATTATGAAAAAATTTTCATTTAACCTATAAAATTCCATCATTTTTTTATTCCTACTATGGGAGTCAATGGTCCCTATCTGCTGTGGGTTTACCATCATTCCTCAAAATATTTTCTTATGTGTTAATCAGAAAAAAACTAGTGCATACAGGTTTAAAACAACACAAGGATGAGTAAATTTTGAAATAATTTTCATTTAACCTATAAAATTCCATCATTTTTTTATTCCTACTATGGGAGTCAATGGTCACTATCTGCTGTGGGTTTACCATCATTCCTCAAAATATTTTCTTTTGTGTTAATCAGAAAAAAACTAATGCATAAATGTTTAAAACAACACGAGGATGAGTAAATTATGAAAGAATTTTCATTGTACCTATAAAATTCCATCATTTTTTTATTCCTACTATGGGAGTCAATGGTCACTATCTGCTGTGGGTTTACCATCATTCCTCAAAATATTTTTTTTGTGTTAATCAGAAAAAAACTAATGCATACAGGTTTAAAACAACACGAGGATGAGTAAATTATGAAAGAATTTTCATTGAACTTATAAAATTCCATCATTTTTTTATTCCTACTATGGGAGTCAATGGTCACTATCTGCTGTGGGTTTACCATCATTCCTCAAAATATTTTCTTTTGTGTTAATCAGAAAAAACTAATGTATACAGGTTTAAAATAACACAAGGATGAATAAATTATGAAATAATTTTCATTTAACCTATAAAATTCCATCATTTTTTTATTCCTACTATGGGAGTCAATGGTCACTATCTGCTGTGGGTTTACCATCATTCCTCAAAATATTTTTTTTGTGTTAATCAGAAAAAAACTAATGCATACAGGTTTAAAACAACACAAGGATGAGTAAATTATGAAAGAATTTTCATTGAACCTATAAAATTCCATCATTTTTTTATTCTTACTATGGGAGTCAATGGTCACTATCTGCTGTGGGTTTACTATCATTCCTCAAAATATTTTCTTTTGTGTTAATCAGAAAAAAACTAATGCATACAGGTTTAAAACAACACAAGGATGAGTAAATTTTGAAATAATTTTCATTTAACCTATAAAATTCCATCATTTTTTTATTCCTACTATGGGAGTCAATGGTCACTATCTGCTGTGGGTTTAATTCAATTTTTTTCAATTCAATTTTATTTATATAGCGCTTTTCACAAAAGTCAATTGTTTCAAAGCAGCTTTACATAAATAGAAGCAGTGAAAAGCACAGAAAACGACAGATAGCACAACAGAATACATGATAGCATGAGCAGTTAAATTTGCTGCGGCTATGACTCAATATTATAATTGCACGTATTACTAAAGCAACGTATAGAAGAGGAAGCTAGGTAAAGCCCAAAAAGGCTGCCTCCCCGGGGTGAAAAACCCCCTAGGAGAAAAAAAACCCCGGGCTTTTATCCGAGGAAAAATAAGTCCTAGGAAGGAAAAACCCTTGGGAGAACGGAAATGGAGATTTAGCGGAGATTAAGCGGTTCTGCCGGTGATCGTTGGTCAGGTATCAGCTGGGCATAACGTTGAAGGACGGCCAGTAGATCAGAGGTGTGCCGACTTTCACATCTACCGGGACTGGGTCTGTTTGTCTCGTCCTCGGGTCGAGGACGAGACAGGGAGAGAAAAACAAAATCGTATTAGCGTAGCAGCCGTTCATATGTATTGAAGTGTCACACAGTGATGTGGTTTAACTCAGCTTAGTTCCAGACAGACTAAATATTGCGGCATAATTATGTTATCCACAGTTGAGGATTTAGCAAATTGGGGGCCCAATGCGAGGGTGTATATGGTAAATAAGGGTCACCTTCCGATCTTTAAGAGAAAATGAAACCTGACGACCCGTTTGACTAAGGCCTAAAGCCCCACTGTCGTCGTTAATGCAGGTTCAGTGGCAAACGGGTCTATATTGTATACCATTTACAGGACCAGGAGAAGACGCCAAAAACATCGCAACCCGACCATACGTGTTAACCCGTTTGACTAAGGCCGGAAGCCCCACTGTCGTCGTTAATGCAGGTTCAGTGGCAAACGGGTCTGTATGGCATACTATTCATAAGACTTACGATAGCGCCAAAATCGCAACCCGACCATACGTGCCAACCCGTTTGACTAAGGCTGGAGGCCCCACTGTCGTCGTTAATGCAGGTTCAGTGGCAAACGGGTCTGTATGGCATACTATTCACAAGACACACGAAAGCGCGAAAAAACGCAACCCGACCATACATACCAACCCGTTTGACTAAGGCTGGAGGCCCCACTGTCGTCGTTAATGCAGGTTCAGTGGCAAACGGGTCTGTATGGCATACTATTCATAAGACTTACGATAGCGCCAAAATTGCAACCCGACCATACGTGCCAACCCGTTTGACTAAGGCTGGAGGCCCCACTGTCGTCGTTAATGCAGGTTCAGTGGCAAACGGGTATGTATGGCATACTATTCACAAGACACACGAAAGCGCGAAAAACGCAACCCGACCATACATACCAACCCGTTTGACTAAGGCTGGAGGCCCCACTGTCGTCGTTAATGCAGGTTCAGTGGCAAACGGGTCTGTATGGCATACTATTCACAAGACACACGAAAGCACCAAAATCGCAACCCGACCATACGTGCCAAACCGTTTGACTAAGGCCGAAAGCCCCACTGTCGTCGTTAATGCAGGTTCAGTGGCAAACGGTGGCAAACTATTTAATGCAATTCATTTTAAGTGTTCATGTAGAAAAGGTTTTTATTTATTTAAGGTTTACCATCATTCCTCAAAATATTTTCTTTTGTGTTAATCAGAAAAAAACTAATGCATAAGTGTTTAAAACAACACGAGGATGAGTAAATTATGAAAGAATTTTCATTGTACCTATAAAATTCCATCATTTTTTTATTCCTACTATGGGAGTCAATGGTCACTATCTGCTGTGGGTTTACCATCATTCCTCAAAATATTTTCTTTTGTGTTAATCAGAAAAAACTAATGTATACAGGTTTAAAATAACACAAGGACGAGTAAATTATGAAAGAATTTTCATTGAACCTATAAAATTCCATCATTTTTTTATTCCCACTATGGGAGTCAATGGTCACTATCTGCTGTGGGTTTACCATCATTCCTAAAAATATTTTCTTTTTGTGTTAATCAGAAAAAAACTAATGCATACAGGTTTAAAACAACACAAGGATGAGTAAATTATGAAAGAATTTTCATTGAACCTATAAAATTCCATCATTTTTTTATTCCTACTATGGGAGTCAATGGTCACTATCTGCTGTGGGTTTACCATCATTCCTCAAAATATTTTCTTTTGTGTTAATCAGAAAAAAGCTAATGCATAAATGTTTAAAACAACACGAGGATGAGTAAATTATGAAAGAATTTTCATTTAACCTATAAAATTCCATCATTTTTTTATTCCTACTATGGGAGTCAATGGTCACTATCTGCTGTGGGTTTACCATCATTCCTTAAAATATTTTCTTTTTGTGTTAATCAGAAAAAAACTAATGCATACAGGTTTAAAACAACACAAGGATGAGTAAATTATGAAAGAATTTTCATTGAACCTATAAAATTCCATCATTTTTTTATTCCTACTATGGGAGTCAATGGTCACTATCTGCTGTGGGTTTACCATCATTCCTTAAAATATTTTCTTTTGTGTTAATCAGAAAAAAACTAATGCATACAGGTTTAAAACAACACAAGGATGAGTAAATTATGAAAGAATTTTCATTGAACCTATAAAAATCCATCATTTTTTTAATCCTACTATGGGAGTAAATGGTAACTTTCTGCTGTGGGTTTACCATCATTCCTCAAAATATTTTATTTTGTGTTAATCAGAAAAAAACTAATGCATACAGGTTTAAAACAACACAAGGATGAGTAAATTATGAAATAATTTACATTTAACCTATAAAATTCCATCATTTTTTTATTCCTACTATGGGAGTCAATGGTCCCTATCTGCTGTGGGTTTACCATCATTCTTCAAAATATTTTCTTTTGTGTTAATCAGAAAAAAACTAATGCATACAGGTTTAAAACAACACAAGGATGAGTAAATTTTGAAATAATTTTCATTTAACCTATAAAATTCCATCATTTTTTTATTCCTACTATGGGAGTCAATGGTCACTATCTGCTGTGGGTTTACCATCATTCCTCAAAATATTTTCTTTTGTGTTAATCAGAAAAAAACTAATGCATAAATGTTTAAAACAACACGAGGATGAGTAAATTATGAAAGAATTTTCATTGTACCTATAAAATTCCATCATTTTTTTATTCCTACTATGGGAGTCAATGGTCACTATCTGCTGTGGGTTTACCATCATTCCTCAAAATATTTTTTTTGTGTTAATCAGAAAAAAACTAATGCATACAGGTTTAAAACAACACGAGGATGAGTAAATTATGAAAGAATTTTCATTGAACTTATAAAATTCCATCATTTTTTTATTCCTACTATGGGAGTCAATGGTCACTATCTGCTGTGGGTTTACCATCATTCCTCAAAATATTTTCTTTTGTGTTAATCAGAAAAAACTAATGTATACAGGTTTAAAATAACACAAGGATGAGTAAATTATGAAAGAATTTTCATTGAACCTATAAAATTCCATCATTTTTTTATTCCCACTATGGGAGTCAATGGTCACTATCTGCTGTGGGTTTACCATCATTCCTAAAAATATTTTCTTTTTGTGTTAATCAGAAAAAAACTAATGTATACAGGTTTAAAACAACACAAGGATGAGTAAATTATGAAAGAATTTTCATTGAACCTATAAAATTCCATCATTTTTTTATTCCTACTATGGGAGTCAATGGTCACTATCTGCTGTGGGTTTACCATCATTCCTCAAAATATTTTCTTTTGTGTTAATCAGAAAAAAACTAATGCATAAATGTTTAAAACAACACGAGGATGAGTAAATTATGAAAGAATTTTCATTGTACCTATAAAATTCCATCATTTTTTTATTCCTACTATGGGAGTCAATGGTCACTATCTGCTGTGGGTTTACCATCATTCCTAAAAATATTTTCTTTTTGTGTTAATCAGAAAAAAACTAATGCATACAGGTTTAAAACAACACAAGGATGAGTAAATTATGAAAGAATTTTCATTGAACCTATAAAATTCCATCATTTTTTTATTCCTACTATGGGAGTCAATGGTCACTATCTGCTGTGGGTTTACCATCATTCCTCAAAATATTTTCTTTTGTGTTAATCAGAAAAAAACTAATGCATACAGGTTTAAAACAACACAAGGATGAGTAAATTATGAAAGAATTTTCATTGAACCTATAAAAATCCATCATTTTTTTAATCCTACTATGGGAGTCAATGGTAACTTTCTGCTGTGGGTTTACCATCATTCCTCAAAATATTTTATTTTGTGTTAATCAGAAATAAACTAATGCATACAGGTTTAAAACAACACAAGGATGAGTAAATTATGAAATAATTTTCATTTAACCTATAAAATTCCATCATTTTTTTATTCCTACTATGGGAGTCAATGGTCACTATCTGCTGTGGGTTTACCATCATTCCAAAAAATATTTTCTTTTTGTGTTAATCAGAAAAAAACTAATGCATACAGGTTTAAAACAACACAAGGATGAGTAAATTATGAAAGAATTTTCATTGAACCTATAAAATTCCATCATTTTTTTATTCCTACTATGGGAGTCAATGGTCACTATCTGCTGTGGGTTTACCATCATTCCTCAAAATATTTTCTTTTGTGTTAATCAGAAAAAAACTAATGCATACAGGTTTAAAACAACACAAGGATGAGTAAATTATGAAAGAATTTTCATTGAACCTATAAAAATCCATCATTTTTTTAATCCTACTATGGGAGTCAATGGTAACTTTCTGCTGTGGGTTTACCATCATTCCTCAAAATATTTTCTTTTGTGTTAATCAGACAAAAACTAATGCATACAGGTTTAAAACAACACAAGGATGAGTAAATTATGAAATAATTTTCATTTAACCAATAAAATTCCATCATTTTTTTTATTCCTACTATGGGAGTCAATGGTCCCTATCTGCTGTGGGTTTACCATCATTCCTCAAAATATATTCTTTTGTGTTAATCAGAAAAAAACTAATGCATACAGGTTTAAAACAACACAAGGATGAGTAAATTTTGAAATAATTTTCATTTAACCTATAAAATTCCATCATTTTTTTATTCCTACTATGGGAGTCAATGGTCACTATCTGCTGTGGGTTTACCATCATTCCTCAAAATATTTTCTTTTGTGTTAATCAGAAAAAAACTAATGCATAAATGTTTAAAACAACACGAGGATGAGTAAATTATGAAAGAATTTTCATTGTACCTATAAAATTCCATCATTTTTTCATTCCTACTATGGGAGTCAATGGTCACTATCTGCTGTGGGTTTACCATCATTCCTCAAAATATTTTTTTTTGTGTTAATCAGAAAAAAACTAATGCATAAATGTTTAAAACAACACGAGGATGAGTAAATTATGAAAGAATTTTCATTGTACCTATAAAATTCCATCATTTTTTCATTCCTACTATGGGAGTCAATGGTCACTATCTGCTGTGGGTTTACCATCATTCCTCAAAATATTTTTTTTTGTGTTAATCAGAAAAAAACTAATGCATACAGGTTTAAAACAACACGAGGATGAGTAAATTATGAAAGAATTTTCATTGAACTTATAAAATTCCATCATTTTTTATTCCTACTATGGGAGTCAATGGTCACTATCTGCTGTGGGTTTACCATCATTCCTCAAAATATTTTCTTTTGTGTTAATCAGAAAAAACTAATGTATACAGGTTTAAAATAACACAAGGATGAGTAAATTATGAAAGAATTTTCATTGAACCTATAAAATTCCATCATTTTTTTATTCCCACTATGGGAGTCAATGGTCACTATCTGCTGTGGGTTTACTATCATTCCTAAAAATATTTTCTTTTTGTGTTAATCAGAAAAAAACTAATGCATACGGGTTTAAAACAACACAAGGATGAGTAAATTATGAAAGAATTTTCATTGAACCTATAAAATTCCATCATTTTTTTATTCCTACTATGGGAGTCAATGGTCACTATCTGCTGTGGGTTTACCATCATTCCTAAAAATATTTTCTTTTTGTGTTAATCAGAAAAAAACTAATGCATACAGGTTTAAAACAACACAAGGATGAGTAAATTATGAAAGAATTTTCATTGAACCTATAAAATTCCATCATTTTTTTATTCCTACTATGGGAGTCAATGGTCACTATCTGCTGTGGGTTTACCATCATTCCTCAAAATATTTTCTTTTGTGTTAATCAGAAAAAAACTAATGCATAAATGTTTAAAACAACACGAGGATGAGTAAATTATGAAAGAATTTTCATTGTACCTATAAAATTCCATCATTTTTTCATTCCTACTATGGGAGTCAATGGTCACTATCTGCTGTGGGTTTACCATCATTCCTCAAAATATTTTTTTTTGTGTTAATCAGAAAAAAACTAATGCATAAATGTTTAAAACAACACGAGGATGAGTAAATTATGAAAGAATTTTCATTGTACCTATAAAATTCCATCATTTTTTCATTCCTACTATGGGAGTCAATGGTCACTATCTGCTGTGGGTTTACCATCATTCCTCAAAATATTTTTTTTTGTGTTAATCAGAAAAAAACTAATGCATACAGGTTTAAAACAACACGAGGATGAGTAAATTATGAAAGAATTTTCATTGAACTTATAAAATTCCATCATTTTTTATTCCTACTATGGGAGTCAATGGTCACTATCTGCTGTGGGTTTACCATCATTCCTCAAAATATTTTCTTTTGTGTTAATCAGAAAAAACTAATGTATACAGGTTTAAAATAACACAAGGATGAGTAAATTATGAAAGAATTTTCATTGAACCTATAAAATTCCATCATTTTTTTATTCCTACTATGGGAGTCAATGGTCACTATCTGCTGTGGGTTTACCATCATTCCTCAAAATATTTTATTTTGTGTTAATCAGAAAAACTAATGTATACAGGTTTAAAATAACACAAGGATGAGTAAATTATGAAAGAATTTTCATTGAACCTATAAAATTCCATCATTTTTTTATTCTTACTATGGGAGTCAATGGTCACTATCTGCTGTGGGTTTACTATCATTCCTCAAAATATTTTCTTTTGTGTTAATCAGAAAAAAACTAATGCATAAATGTTTAAAACAACACGATGATGAGTAAATTATGAAAGAATTTTCATTGAACCTATAAAATTCCATCATTTTTTTATTCTTACTATGGGAGTCAATGGTCACTATCTGCTGTGGGTTTACTATCATTCCTCAAAATATTTTCTTTTGTGTTAATCAGAAAAAAACTAATGCATAAATGTTTAAAACAACACGAGGATGAGTAAATTATGAAAGAATTTTCATTGAACCTATAAAATTCCATCATTTTTTTATTCCTACTATGGGAGTCAATGGTCACTATCTGCTGTGGGTTTACCATCATTCCTAAAAATATTTTCTTTTTGTGTTAATCAGAAAAAAACTAATGCATACAGGTTTAAAACAACACAAGGATGAGTAAATTATGAAATAATTTTCATTTAACCTATAAAATTCCATCATTTTTTTATTCCTACTATGGGAGTCAATGGTCACTATCTGCTGTGGGTTTACCATCATTCCAAAAAATATTTTCTTTTTGTGTTAATCAGAAAAAAACTAATGCATACAGGTTTAAAACAACACAAGGATGAGTAAATTATGAAAGAATTTTCATTGAACCTATAAAATTCCATCATTTTTTTATTCCTACTATGGGAGTCAATGGTCACTATCTGCTGTGGGTTTACCATCATTCCTCAAAATATTTTCTTTTGTGTTAATCAGAAAAAAACTAATGCATACAGGTTTAAAACAACACAAGGATGAGTAAATTATGAAAGAATTTTCATTGAACCTATAAAAATCCATCATTTTTTTAATCCTACTATGGGAGTCAATGGTAACTTTCTGCTGTGGGTTTACCATCATTCCTCAAAATATTTTCTTTTGTGTTAATCAGACAAAAACTAATGCATACAGGTTTAAAACAACACAAGGATGAGTAAATTATGAAATAATTTTCATTTAACCTATAAAATTCCATCATTTTTTTATTCCTACTATGGGAGTCAATGGTCCCTATCTGCTGTGGGTTTACCATCATTCCTCAAAATATTTTCTTTTGTGTTAATCAGAAAAAAACTAATGCATACAGGTTTAAAACAACACAAGGATGAGTAAATTTTGAAATAATTTTCATTTAACCTATAAAATTCCATCATTTTTTTATTCCTACTATGGGAGTCAATGGTCACTATCTGCTGTGGGTTTACCATCATTCCTCAAAATATTTTCTTTTGTGTTAATCAGAAAAAAACTAATGCATAAATGTTTAAAACAACACGAGGATGAGTAAATTATGAAAGAATTTTCATTGTACCTATAAAATTCCATCATTTTTTTATTCCTACTATGGGAGTCAATGGTCACTATCTGCTGTGGGTTTACCATCATTCCTCAAAATATTTTTTTGTGTTAATCAGAAAAAAACTAATGCATACAGGTTTAAAACAACACGAGGATGAGTAAATTATGAAAGAATTTTCATTGAACTTATAAAATTCCATCATTTTTTTATTCCTACTATGGGAGTCAATGGTCACTATCTGCTGTGGGTTTACCATCATTCCTCAAAATATTTTCTTTTGTGTTAATCAGAAAAAACTAATGTATACAGGTTTAAAATAACACAAGGATGAGTAAATTATGAAAGAATTTTCATTGAACCTATAAAATTCCATCATTTTTTTATTCCCACTATGGGAGTCAATGGTCACTATCTGCTGTGGGTTTACCATCATTCCTAAAAATATTTTCTTTTTGTGTTAATCAGAAAAAAACTAATGCATACAGGTTTAAAACAACACAAGGATGAGTAAATTATGAAAGAATTTTCATTGAACCTATAAAATTCCATCATTTTTTTATTCCTACTATGGGAGTCAATGGTCACTATCTGTGGGTTTACCATCATTCCTCAAAATATTTTCTTTTGTGTTAATCAGAAAAAAACTAATGCATACAGGTTTAAAACAACACAAGGATGAGTAAATTATGAAAGAATTTTCATTGAACCTATAAAAATCCATCATTTTTTTAATCCTACTATGGGAGTCAATGGTAACTTTCTGCTGTGGGTTTACCATCATTCCTCAAAATATTTTCTTTTGTGTTAATCAGACAAAAACTAATGCATACAGGTTTAAAACAACACAAGGATGAGTAAATTATGAAATAATTTTCATTTAACCTATAAAATTCCATCATTTTTTTATTCCTACTATGGGAGTCAATGGTCACTATCTGCTGTGGGTTTACCATCATTCCTCAAAATATTTTCTTTTGTGTTAATCAGAAAAAAACTAATGCATAAATGTTTAAAACAACACGAGGATGAGTAAATTATGAAAGAATTTTCATTGAACCTATAAAATTCCATCATTTTTTTATTCCTACTATGGGAGTCAATGGTCACTATCTGCTGTGGGTTTACCATCATTCCTTAAAATATTTTCTTTTTTGTTAATCAGAAAAAAACTAATGCATACAGGTTTAAAACAACACAAGGATGAGTAAATTATGAAAGAATTTTCATTGAACCTATAAAATTCCATCATTTTTTTATTCCTACTATGGGAGTCAATGGTCACTATCTGCTGTGGGTTTACCATCATTCCTTAAAATATTTTCTTTTGTGTTAATCAGAAAAAAACTAATGCATACAGGTTTAAAACAACACAAGGATGAGTAAATTATGAAAGAATTTTCATTGAACCTATAAAAATCCATCATTTTTTTAATCCTACTATGGGAGTCAATGGTAACTTTCTGCTGTGGGTTTACCATCAGTCCTCAAAATATTTTTTTTGTGTTAATCAGAAAAAAACTAATGCATACAGGTTTAAAACAACACGAGGATGAGTAAATTATGAAAGAATTTTCATTGAACTTATAAAATTCCATCATTTTTTTATTCCTACTATGGGAGTCAATGGTCACTATCTGCTGTGGTTTTACCATCATTCCTCAAAATATTTTCTTTTGTGTTAATCAGAAAAAACTAATGTATACAGGTTTAAAATAACACAAGGATGAGTAAATTATGAAAGAATTTTCATTGAACCTATAAAATTCCATCATTTTTTTATTCCCACTATGGGAGTCAATGGTCACTATCTGCTGTGGGTTTACCATCATTCCTCAAAATATTTTCTTTTTGTGTTAATCAGAAAAAAACTAATGCATACAGGTTTAAAACAACACAAGGATGAGTAAATTATGAAAGAATTTTCATTGAACCTATAAAATTCCATCATTTTTTTATTTCTACTATGGGAGTCAATGGTCACTATCTGCTGTGGGTTTACCATCATTCCTCAAAATATTTTATTTTGTGTTAATCAGAAAAAACTAATGTATACAGGTTTAAAATAACACAAGGATGAGTAAATTATGAAAGAATTTTCATTGAACCTATAAAATTCCATCATTTTTTTATTCCTACTATGGGAGTCAATGGTCACTATCTGCTGTGGGTTTACCATCATTCCTAAAAATATTTTCTTTTTGTGTTAATCAGAAAAAAACTAATGCATACAGGTTTAAAACAACACAAGGATGAGTAAATTATGAAAGAATTTTCATTGAACCTATAAAATTCCATCATTTTTTTATTCCTACTATGGGAGTCAATGGTCACTATCTGTGGGTTTACCATCATTCCTCAAAATATTTTCTTTTGTGTTAATCAGAAAAAAACTAATGCATACAGGTTTAAAACAACACAAGGATGAGTAAATTATGAAAGAATTTTCATTGAACCTATAAAAATCCATCATTTTTTTAATCCTACTATGGGAGTCAATGGTAACTTTCTGCTGTGGGTTTACCATCATTCCTCAAAATATTTTCTTTTGTGTTAATCAGACAAAAACTAATGCATACAGGTTTAAAACAACACAAGGATGAGTAAATTATGAAATAATTTTCATTTAACCTATAAAATTCCATCATTTTTTTATTCCTACTATGGGAGTCAATGGTCACTATCTGCTGTGGGTTTACCATCATTCCTCAAAATATTTTCTTTTGTGTTAATCAGAAAAAAACTAATGCATAAATGTTTAAAACAACACGAGGATGAGTAAATTATGAAAGAATTTTCATTGAACCTATAAAATTCCATCATTTTTTTATTCCTACTATGGGAGTCAATGGTCACTATCTGCTGTGGGTTTACCATCATTCCTTAAAATATTTTCTTTTTTGTTAATCAGAAAAAAACTAATGCATACAGGTTTAAAACAACACAAGGATGAGTAAATTATGAAAGAATTTTCATTGAACCTATAAAATTCCATCATTTTTTTATTCCTACTATGGGAGTCAATGGTCACTATCTGCTGTGGGTTTACCATCATTCCTTAAAATATTTTCTTTTGTGTTAATCAGAAAAAAACTAATGCATACAGGTTTAAAACAACACAAGGATGAGTAAATTATGAAAGAATTTTCATTGAACCTATAAAAATCCATCATTTTTTTAATCCTACTATGGGAGTCAATGGTAACTTTCTGCTGTGGGTTTACCATCAGTCCTCAAAATATTTTTTTTGTGTTAATCAGAAAAAAACTAATGCATACAGGTTTAAAACAACACGAGGATGAGTAAATTATGAAAGAATTTTCATTGAACTTATAAAATTCCATCATTTTTTTATTCCTACTATGGGAGTCAATGGTCACTATCTGCTGTGGTTTTACCATCATTCCTCAAAATATTTTCTTTTGTGTTAATCAGAAAAAACTAATGTATACAGGTTTAAAATAACACAAGGATGAGTAAATTATGAAAGAATTTTCATTGAACCTATAAAATTCCATCATTTTTTTATTCCCACTATGGGAGTCAATGGTCACTATCTGCTGTGGGTTTACCATCATTCCTCAAAATATTTTCTTTTTGTGTTAATCAGAAAAAAACTAATGCATACAGGTTTAAAACAACACAAGGATGAGTAAATTATGAAAGAATTTTCATTGAACCTATAAAATTCCATCATTTTTTTATTTCTACTATGGGAGTCAATGGTCACTATCTGCTGTGGGTTTACCATCATTCCTCAAAATATTTTATTTTGTGTTAATCAGAAAAAACTAATGTATACAGGTTTAAAATAACACAAGGATGAGTAAATTATGAAAGAATTTTCATTGAACCTATAAAATTCCATCATTTTTTTATTCTTACTATGGGAGTCAATGGTCACTATCTGCTGTGGGTTTACTATCATTCCTCAAAATATTTTCTTTTGTGTTAATCAGAAAAAAACTAATGCATAAATGTTTAAAACAACACGAGGATGAGTAAATTATGAAAGAATTTTTATTGAACCTATAAAATTCCATCATTTTTTTATTCTTACTATGGGAGTCAATGGTCACTATCTGCTGTGGGTTTACTATCATTCCTCAAAATATTTTCTTTTGTGTTAATCAGAAAAAAACTAATGCATAAATGTTTAAAACAACACGAGGATGAGTAAATTATGAAAGAATTTTCATTGAACCTATAAAATTCCATCATTTTTTTATTCCTACTATGGGAGTCAATGGTCACTATCTGCTGTGGGTTTACCATCATTCCTAAAAATATTTTCTTTTTGTGTTAATCAGAAAAAAACTAATGCATACAGGTTTAAAACAACACAAGGATGAGTAAATTATGAAAGAATTTTCATTGAACCTATAAAATTCCATCATTTTTTTATACCTACTATGGGAGTCAATGGTCACTATCTGCTGTGGGTTTACCATCATTCCTCAAAATATTTTCTTTTGTGTTAATCAGAAAAAAACTAATGCATAAATGTTTAAAACAACACGAGGATGAGTAAATTATGAAAGAATTTTCATTGTACCTATAAAATTCCATCATTTTTTTATTCCTACTATGGGAGTCAATGGTCACTATCTGCTGTGGGTTTACCATCATTCCTCAAAATATTTTTTTTGTGTTAATCAGAAAAAAACTAATGCATACAGGTTTAAAACAACACGAGGATGAGTAAATTATGAAAGAATTTTCATTGAACTTATAAAATTCCATCATTTTTTTATTCCTACTATGGGAGTCAATGGTCACTATCTGCTGTGGGTTTACCATCATTCCTCAAAATATTTTCTTTTGTGTTAATCAGAAAAAACTAATGTATACAGGTTTAAAATAACACAAGGATGAGTAAATTATGAAAGAATTTTCATTGAACCTATAAAATTCCATCATTTTTTTATTCCCACTATGGGAGTCAATGGTCACTATCTGCTGTGGGTTTACCATCATTCCTCAAAATATTTTCTTTTTGTGTTAATCAGAAAAAAACTAATGCATACAGGTTTAAAACAACACAAGGATGAGTAAATTATGAAAGAATTTTCATTGAACCTATAAAATTCCATCATTTTTTTATTCCTACTATGGGAGTCAATGGTCACTATCTGCTGTGGGTTTACCATCATTCCTCAAAATATTTTATTTTGTGTTAATCAGAAAAAACTAATGTATACAGGTTTAAAATAACACAAGGATGAGTAAATTATGAAAGAATTTTCATTGAACCTATAAAATTCCATCATTTTTTTATTCTTACTATGGGAGTCAATGGTCACTATCTGCTGTGGGTTTACTATCATTCCTCAAAATATTTTCTTTTGTGTTAATCAGAAAAAAACTAATGCATAAATGTTTAAAACAACACGAGGATGAGTAAATTATGAAAGAATTTTCATTGAACCTATAAAATTCCATCATTTTTTTATTCTTACTATGGGAGTCAATGGTCACTATCTGCTGTGGGTTTACCATCATTCCTAAAAATATTTTCTTTTGTGTTAATCAGACAAAAACTAATGCATACAGGTTTAAAACAACACAAGGATGAGTAAATTATGAAATAATTTTCATTTAACCTATAAAATTCCATCATTTTTTTATTCCTACTATGGGAGTCAATGGTCACTATCTGCTGTGGGTTTACCATCATTCCTCAAAATATTTTCTTTTGTGTTAATCAGAAAAAAACTAATGCATAAATGTTTAAAACAACACGAGGATGAGTAAATTATGAAAGAATTTTCATTGAACCTATAAAATTCCATCATTTTTTTATTCCTACTATGGGAGTCAATGGTCACTATCTGCTGTGGGTTTACCATCATTCCTTAAAATATTTTCTTTTGTGTTAATCAGAAAAAAACTAATGCATACAGGTTTAAAACAACACAAGGATGAGTAAATTATGAAAGAATTTTCATTGAACCTATAAAATTCCATCATTTTTTTATTCCTACTATGGGAGTCAATGGTCACTATCTGCTGTGGGTTTACCATCATTCCTTAAAATATTTTCTTTTGTGTTAATCAGAAAAAAACTAATGCATACAGGTTTAAAACAACACAAGGATGAGTAAATTATGAAAGAATTTTCATTGAACCTATAAAAATCCATCATTTTTTTAATCCTACTATGGGAGTCAATGGTAACTTTCTGCTGTGGGTTTACCATCAGTCCTCAAAATATTTTTTTTGTGTTAATCAGAAAAAAACTAATGCATACAGGTTTAAAACAACACGAGGATGAGTAAATTATGAAAGAATTTTCATTGAACTTATAAAATTCCATCATTTTTTATTCCTACTATGGGAGTCAATGGTCACTATCTGCTGTGGGTTTACCATCATTCCTCAAAATATTTTTTTTTGTGTTAATCAGAAAAAACTAATGTATACAGGTTTAAAATAACACAAGGATGAGTAAATTATGAAAGAATTTTCATTGAACCTATAAAATTCCATCATTTTTTTATTCCCACTATGGGAGTCAATGGTCACTATCTGCTGTGGGTTTACCATCATTCCTCAAAATATTTTCTTTTTGTGTTAATCAGAAAAAAACTAATGCATACAGGTTTAAAACAACACAAGGATGAGTAAATTATGAAAGAATTTTCATTGAACCTATAAAATTCCATCATTTTTTTATTCCTACTATGGGAGTCAATGGTCACTATCTGCTGTGGGTTTACCATCATTCCTCAAAATATTTTATTTTGTGTTAATCAGAAAAAACTAATGTATACAGGTTTAAAATAACACAAGGATGAGTAAATTATGAAAGAATTTTCATTGAACCTATAAAATTCCATCATTTTTTTATTCTTACTATGGGAGTCAATGGTCACTATCTGCTGTGGGTTTACTATCATTCCTCAAAATATTTTCTTTTGTGTTAATCAGAAAAAAACTAATGCATAAATGTTTAAAACAACACGAGGATGAGTAAATTATGAAAGAATTTTCATTGAACCTATAAAATTCCATCATTTTTTTATTCTTACTATGGGAGTCAATGGTCACTATCTGCTGTGGGTTTACTATCATTCCTCAAAATATTTTCTTTTGTGTTAATCAGAAAAAAACTAATGCATAAATGTTTAAAACAACACGAGGATGAGTAAATTATGAAAGAATTTTCATTGAACCTATAAAATTCCATCATTTTTTTATTCCTACTATGGGAGTCAATGGTCACTATCTGCTGTGGGTTTACCATCATTCCTAAAAATATTTTCTTTTTGTGTTAATCAGAAAAAAACTAATGCATACAGGTTTAAAACAACACAAGGATGAGTAAATTATGAAAGAATTTTCATTGAACCTATAAAATTCCATCATTTTTTTATTCCTACTATGGGAGTCAATGGTCACTATCTGCTGTGGGTTTACCATCATTCCTCAAAATTTTTTCTTTTGTGTTAATCAGAAAAAAACCAATGCATACAGGTTTAAAACAACACAAGGATGAGTAAATTATGAAAGAATTTTCATTGAACCTATAAAAATCCATCATTTTTTTAATCCTACTATGGGAGTCAATGGTAACTTTCTGCTGTGGGTTTACCATCAGTCCTCAAAATATTTTTTTTGTGTTAATCAGAAAAAAACTAATGCATACAGGTTTAAAACAACACGAGGATGAGTAAATTATGAAAGAATTTTCATTGAACTTATAAAATTCCATCATTTTTTATTCCTACTATGGGAGTCAATGGTCACTATCTGCTGTGGGTTTACCATCATTCCTCAAAATATTTTCTTTTGTGTTAAGCAGAAAAAACTAATGTATACAGGTTTAAAATAACACAAGGATGAGTAAATTATGAAAGAATTTTCATTGAACCTATAAAATTCCATCATTTTTTTATTCCCACTATGGGAGTCAATGGTCACTATCTGCTGTGGGTTTACCATCATTCCTCAAAATATTTTCTTTTGTGTTAATCAGAAAAAAACCAATGCATACAGGTTTAAAACAACACAAGGACGAGTAAATTATGAAAGAATTTTCATTGAACCTATAAAAATCCATCATTTTTTTAATCCTACTATGGGAGTCAATGGTAACTTTCTGCTGTGGGTTTACCATCATTCCTCAAAATATTTTATTTTGTGTTAATCAGAAAAAAACTAATGCATACAGGTTTAAAACAACACAAGGATGAGTAAAGTATGAAATAATTTTCATTTAACCTATAAAATTCCATCATTTTTTTATTCCTACTATGGGAGTCAATGGTCACTATCTGCTGTGGGTTTACCATCATTCCAAAAAATATTTTCTTTTTGTGTTAATCAGAAAAAAACTAATGCATACAGGTTTAAAACAACACAAGGATGAGTAAATTATGAAAGAATTTTCATTGAACCTATAAAATTCCATCATTTTTTTATTCCTACTATGGGAGTCAATGGTCACTATCTGCTGTGGGTTTACCATCATTCCTTAAAATATTTTCTTTTGTGTTAATCAGAAAAAAACTAATGCATACAGGTTTAAAACAACACAAGGATGAGTAAATTATGAAAGAATTTTCATTGAACCTATAAAAATCCATCATTTTTTTAATCCTACTATGGGAGTCAATGGTAACTTTCTGCTGTGGGTTTACCATCATTCCTCAAAATATTTTATTTTGTGTTAATCAGAAAAAAACTAATGCATACAGGTTTAAAACAACACAAGGATGAGTAAATTATGAAATAATTTTCATTTAACCTATAAAATTCCATCATTTTTTTATTCCTACTATGGGAGTCAATGGTCCCTATCTGCTGTGGGTTTACCATCATTCCTCAAAATATTTTCTTTTGTGTTAATCAGAAAAAAACTAATGCATACAGGTTTAAAACAACACAAGGATGAGTAAATTTTGAAATAATTTTCATTTAACCTATAAAATTCCATCATTTTTTTATTCCTACTATGGGAGTCAATGGTCACTATCTGCTGTGGGTTTACCATCATTCCTCAAAATATTTTCTTTTGTGTTAATCAGAAAAAAACTAATGCATAAATGTTTAAAACAACACGAGGATGAGTAAATTATGAAAGAATTTTCATTGTACCTATAAAATTCCATCTTTTTTTATTCCTACTATGGGAGTCAATGGTCACTATCTGCTGTGGGTTTACCATCATTCCTCAAAATATTTTTTTTGTGTTAATCAGAAAAAAACTAATGCATACAGGTTTAAAACAACACGAGGATGAGTAAATTATGAAAGAATTTTCATTGAACTTATAAAATTCCATCATTTTTTTATTCCTACTATGGGAGTCAATGGTCACTATCTGCTGTGGGTTTACCATCATTCCTCAAAATATTTTCTTTTGTGTTAATCAGAAAAAACTAATGTATACAGGTTTAAAATAACACAAGGATGAGTAAATTATGAAAGAATTTTCATTGAACCTATAAAATTCCATCATTTTTTTATTCCCACTATGGGAGTCAATGGTCACTATCTGCTGTGGGTTTACCATCATTCCTCAAAATATTTTCTTTTTGTGTTAATCAGAAAAAAACTAATGCATACAGGTTTAAAACAACACAAGGATGAGTAAATTATGAAAGAATTTTCATTGAACCTATAAAATTCCATCATTTTTTTATTCCTACTATGGGAGTCAATGGTCACTATCTGCTGTGGGTTTACCATCATTCCTCAAAATATTTTATTTTGTGTTAATCAGAAAAAACTAATGTATACAGGTTTAAAATAACACAAGGATGAGTAAATTATGAAAGAATTTTCATTGAACCTATAAAATTCCATCATTTTTTTATTCTTACTATGGGAGTCAATGGTCACTATCTGCTGTGGGTTTACTATCATTCCTCAAAATATTTTATTTTGTGTTAATCAGAAAAAAACTAATGCATAAATGTTTAAAACAACACGAGGATGAGTAAATTATGAAAGAATTTTCATTGAACCTATAAAATTCCATCATTTTTTTATTCTTACTATGGGAGTCAATGGTCACTATCTGCTGTGGGTTTACTATCATTCCTCAAAATATTTTCTTTTGTGTTAATCAGAAAAAAACTAATGCATAAATGTTTAAAACAACACGAGGATGAGTAAATTATGAAAGAATTTTCATTGAACCTATAAAATTCCATCATTTTTTTATTCCTACTATGGGAGTCAATGGTCACTATCTGCTGTGGGTTTACCATCATTCCTAAAAATATTTTCTTTTTGTGTTAATCAGAAAAAAACTAATGCATACAGGTTTAAAACAACACGAGGATGAGTAAATTATGAAAGAATTTTCATTGAACTTATAAAATTCCATCATTTTTTTATTCCTACTATGGGAGTCAATGGTCACTATCTGCTGTGGGTTTACCATCATTCCTCAAAATATTTTCTTTTGTGTTAATCAGAAAAAACTAATGTATACAGGTTTAAAATAACACAAGGATGAGTAAATTATGAAAGAATTTTCATTGAACCTATAAAAATCCATCATTTTTTTATTCCCACTATGGGAGTCAATGGTCACTATCTGCTGTGGGTTTACCATCATTCCAAAAAATATTTTCTTTTTGTGTTAATCAGAAAAAAACTAATGCATACAGGTTTAAAACAACACAAGGATGAGTAAATTATGAAAGAATTTTCATTGAACCTATAAAATTCCATCATTTTTTTATTCCTACTATGGGAGTCAATGGTCACTATCTGCTGTGGGTTTACCATCATTCCTTAAAATATTTTCTTTTGTGTTAATCAGAAAAAAACTAATGCATACAGGTTTAAAACAACACAAGGATGAGTAAATTATGAAAGAATTTTCATTGAACCTATAAAAATCCATCATTTTTTTAATCCTACTATGGGAGTCAATGGTAACTTTCTGCTGTGGGTTTACCATCATTCCTCAAAATATTTTATTTTGTGTTAATCAGAAAAAAACTAATGCATACAGGTTTAAAACAACACAAGGATGAGTAAATTATGAAATAATTTTCATTTAACCTATAAAATTCCATCATTTTTTTATTCCTACTATGGGAGTCAATGGTCCCTATCTGCTGTGGGTTTACCATCATTCCTCAAAATATTTTCTTTTGTGTTAATCAGAAAAAAACTAATGCATACAGGTTTAAAACAACACAAGGATGAGTAAATTTTGAAATAATTTTCATTTAACCTATAAAATTCCATCATTTTTTTATTCCTACTATGGGAGTCAATGGTCACTATCTGCTGTGGGTTTACCATCATTCCTCAAAATATTTTCTTTTGTGTTAATCAGAAAAAAACTAATGCATAAATGTTTAAAACAACACGAGGATGAGTAAATTATGAAAGAATTTTCATTGTACCTATAAAATTCCATCTTTTTTTATTCCTACTATGGGAGTCAATGGTCACTATCTGCTGTGGGTTTACCATCATTCCTCAAAATATTTTTTTTGTGTTAATCAGAAAAAAACTAATGCATACAGGTTTAAAACAACACGAGGATGAGTAAATTATGAAAGAATTTTCATTGAACTTATAAAATTCCATCATTTTTTTATTCCTACTATGGGAGTCAATGGTCACTATCTGCTGTGGGTTTACCATCATTCCTCAAAATATTTTCTTTTGTGTTAATCAGAAAAAACTAATGTATACAGGTTTAAAATAACACAAGGATGAGTAAATTATGAAAGAATTTTCATTGAACCTATAAAATTCCATCATTTTTTTATTCCCACTATGGGAGTCAATGGTCACTATCTGCTGTGGGTTTACCATCATTCCTCAAAATATTTTCTTTTTGTGTTAATCAGAAAAAAACTAATGCATAAATGTTTAAAACAACACGAGGATGAGTAAATTATGAAAGAATTTTCATTGAACCTATAAAATTCCATCATTTTTTTATTCCTACTATGGGAGTCAATGGTCACTATCTGCTGTGGGTTTACCATCATTCCTCAAAATATTTTCTTTTGTGTTAATCAGAAAAAACTAATGTATACAGGTTTAAAATAACACAAGGATGAGTAAATTATGAAAGAATTTTCATTGAACCTATAAAAATCCATCATTTTTTTATTCCCACTATGGGAGTCAATGGTCACTATCTGCTGTGGGTTTACCATCATTCCAAAAAATATTTTCTTTTTGTGTTAATCAGAAAAAAACTAATGCATACAGGTTTAAAACAACACAAGGATGAGTAAATTATGAAAGAATTTTCATTGAACCTATAAAATTCCATCATTTTTTTATTCCTACTATGGGAGTCAATGGTCACTATCTGCTGTGGGTTTACCATCATTCCTTAAAATATTTTCTTTTGTGTTAATCAGAAAAAAACTAATGCATACAGGTTTAAAACAACACAAGGATGAGTAAATTATGAAAGAATTTTCATTGAACCTATAAAAATCCATCATTTTTTTAATCCTACTATGGGAGTCAATGGTAACTTTCTGCTGTGGGTTTACCATCATTCCTCAAAATATTTTATTTTGTGTTAATCAGAAAAAAACTAATGCATACAGGTTTAAAACAACACAAGGATGAGTAAATTATGAAATAATTTTCATTTAACCTATAAAATTCCATCATTTTTGTATTCCTACTATGGGAGTCAATGGTCCCTATCTGCTGTGGGTTTACCATCATTCCTCAAAATATTTTCTTTTGTGTTAATCAGAAAAAAACTAATGCATACAGGTTTAAAACAACACAAGGATGAGTAAATTTTGAAATAATTTTCATTTAACCTATAAAATTCCATCATTTTTTTATTCCTACTATGGGAGTCAATGGTCACTATCTGCTGTGGGTTTACCATCATTCCTCAAAATATTTTCTTTTGTGTTAATCAGAAAAAAACTAATGCATAAATGTTTAAAACAACACGAGGATGAGTAAATTATGAAAGAATTTTCATTGTACCTATAAAATTCCATCTTTTTTTATTCCTACTATGGGAGTCAATGGTCACTATCTGCTGTGGGTTTACCATCATTCCTCAAAATATTTTTTTTGTGTTAATCAGAAAAAAACTAATGCATACAGGTTTAAAACAACACGAGGATGAGTAAATTATGAAAGAATTTTCATTGAACTTATAAAATTCCATCATTTTTTTATTCCTACTATGGGAGTCAATGGTCACTATCTGCTGTGGGTTTACCATCATTCCTCAAAATATTTTCTTTTGTGTTAATCAGAAAAAACTAATGTATACAGGTTTAAAATAACACAAGGATGAGTAAATTATGAAAGAATTTTCATTGAACCTATAAAATTCCATCATTTTTTTATTCCCACTATGGGAGTCAATGGTCACTATCTGCTGTGGGTTTACCATCATTCCTCAAAATATTTTCTTTTTGTGTTAATCAGAAAAAAACTAATGCATACAGGTTTAAAACAACACAAGGATGAGTAAATTATGAAAGAATTTTCATTGAACCTATAAAATTCCATCATTTTTTTATTCTTACTATGGGAGTCAATGGTCACTATCTGCTGTGGGTTTACTATCATTCCTCAAAATATTTTCTTTTGTGTTAATCAGAAAAAAACTAATGCATAAATGTTTAAAACAACACGAGGATGAGTAAATTATGAAAGAATTTTCATTGAACCTATAAAATTCCATCATTTTTTTATTCCTACTATGGGAGTCAATGGTCACTATCTGCTGTGGGTTTACCATCATTCCTAAAAATATTTTCTTTTTGTGTTAATCAGAAAAAAACTAATGCATACAGGTATAAAACAACACGAGGATGAGTAAATTATGAAAGAATTTTCATTGAACTTATAAAATTCCATCATTTTTTTATTCCTACTATGGGAGTCAATGGTCACTATCTGCTGTGGGTTTACCATCATTCCTCAAAATATTTTCTTTTGTGTTAATCAGAAAAAACTAATGTATACAGGTTTAAAATAACACAAGGATGAGTAAATTATGAAAGAATTTTCATTGAATCTATAAAATTCCATCATTTTTTTATTCCCACTATGGGAGTCAATGGTCACTATCTGCTGTGGGTTTACCATCATTCCTCAAAATATTTTCTTTTTGTGTTAATCAGAAAAAAACTAATGCATACAGGTTTAAAACAACACAAGGATGAGTAAATTATGAAAGAATTTTCATTGAACCTATAAAATTCCATCATTTTTTTATTCCTACTATGGGAGTCAATGGTCACTATCTGCTGTGGGTTTACCATCATTCCTCAAAATATTTTATTTTGTGTTAATCAGAAAAAACTAATGTATACAGGTTTAAAATAACACAAGGATGAGTAAATTATGAAAGAATTTTCATTGAACCTATAAAATTCCATCATTTTTTTATTCTTACTATGGGAGTCAATGGTCACTATCTGCTGTGGGTTTACTATCATTCCTCAAAATATTTTCTTTTGTGTTAATCAGAAAAAAACTAATGCATAAATGTTTAAAACAACACGAGGATGAGTAAATTATGAAAGAATTTTCATTGAACCTATAAAATTCCATCATTTTTTTATTCCTACTATGGGAGTCAATGGTCACTATCTGCTGTGGGTTTACTATCATTCCTCAAAATATTTTCTTTTGTGTTAATCAGAAAAAAACTAATGCATAAATGTTTAAAACAACACGAGGATGAGTAAATTATGAAAGAATTTTCATTGAACCTATAAAATTCCATCATTTTTTTATTCCTACTATGGGAGTCAATGGTCACTATCTGCTGTGGGTTTACCATCATTCCTAAAAATATTTTCTTTTGTGTTAATCAGAAAAAAACTAATGTATAAAGGTTTAAAATAACACAAGGATGAGAAAATTATGAAAGAATTTTCATTGAACCTATAAAATTCCATCATTTTTTTATTCCCACTATGGGAGTCAATGGTCACTATCTGCTGTGGGTTTACCATCATTCCTAAAAATATTTTCTTTTTGTGTTAATCAGAAAAAAACTAATGCATACAGGTTTAAAACAACACAAGGATGAGTAAATTATGAAAGAATTTTCATTGAACCTATAAAATTCCATAATTTTTTTATTCCTACTATGGGAGTCAATGGTCACTATCTGCTGTGGGTTTACCATCATTCCTCAAAATATTTTCTTTTGTGTTAATCAGAAAAAAACTAATGCATACAGGTTTAAAACAACACAAGGATGAGTAAATTATGAAAGAATTTTCATTGAACCTATAAAAATCCATCATTTTTTTAATCCTACTATGGGAGTCAATGGTAACTTTCTGCTGTGGGTTTACCATCATTCCTCAAAATATTTTATTTTGTGTTAATCAGAAAAAAACTAATGCATACAGGTTTAAAACAACACAAGAATGAGTAAATTATGAAATAATTTTCATTTAACCTATAAAATTCCATCATTTTTTTATTCCTACTATGGGAGTCAATGGTCACTATCTGCTGTGGGTTTACTATCATTCCTCAAAATATTTTATTTTGTGTTAATCAGAAAAAAACTAATGCATAAAGGTTTAAAACAACACGAGGATGAGTAAATTATGAAAGAATTTTCATTGAACCTATAAAATTCCATCATTTTTTTATTCTTACTATGGGAGTCAATGGTCACTATCTGCTGTGGGTTTACTATCATTCCTCAAAATATTTTCTTTTGTGTTAATCAGAAAAAAACTAATGCATAAATGTTTAAAACAACACGAGGATGAGTAAATTATGAAAGAATTTTCATTGAACCTATAAAATTCCATCATTTTTTTATTCCTACTATGGGAGTCAATGGTCACTATCTGCTGTGGGTTTACCATCATTCCTAAAAATATTTTCTTTTTGTGTTAATCAGAAAAAAACTAATGCATACAGGTTTAAAACAACACGAGGATGAGTAAATTATGAAAGAATTTTCATTGAACTTATAAAATTCCATCATTTTTATATTCCTACTATGGGAGTCAATGGTCACTATCTGCTGTGGGTTTACCATCATTCCTCAAAATATTTTCTTTTGTGTTAATCAGAAAAAACTAATGTATACAGGTTTAAAATAACACAAGGATGAGTAAATTATGAAAGAATTTTCATTGAACCTATAAAAATCCATCATTTCTTTATTCCCACTATGGGAGTCAATGGTCACTATCTGCTGTGGGTTTACCATCATTCCTCAAAATATTTTCTTTTTGTGTTAATCAGAAAAAAACTAATGCATACAGGTTTAAAACAACACAAGGATGAGTAAATTATGAAAGAATTTTCATTGAACCTATAAAATTCCATCATTTTTTTATTCCTACTATGGGAGTCAATGGTCACTATCTGCTGTGGGTTTACTATCATTCCTCAAAATATTTTCTTTTGTGTTAATCAGAAAAAAACTAATGCATAAATGTTTAAAACAACACGAGGATGAGTAAATTATGAAAGAATTTTCATTGAACCTATAAAATTCCATCATTTTTTTATTCCTACTATGGGAGTCAATGGTCACTATCTGCTGTGGGTTTACCATCATTCCTAAAAATATTTTCTTTTGTGTTAATCAGAAAAAAACTAATGTATAAAGGTTTAAAATAACACAAGGATGAGAAAATTATGAAAGAATTTTCATTGAACCTATAAAATTCCATCATTTTTTTATTCCCACTATGGGAGTCAATGGTCACTATCTGCTGTGGGTTTACCATCATTCCTAAAAATATTTTCTTTTTGTGTTAATCAGAAAAAAACTAATGCATACAGGTTTAAAACAACACAAGGATGAGTAAATTATGAAAGAATTTTCATTGAACCTATAAAATTCCATCATTTTTTTATTCCTACTATGGGAGTCAATGGTCACTATCTGCTGTGGGTTTACCATCATTCCTCAAAATATTTTCTTTTTTGTTAATCAGAAAAAAACTAATGCATACAGGTTTAAAACAACACAAGGATGAGTAAATTATGAAAGAATTTTCATTGAACCTATAAAAATCCATCATTTTTTTAATCCTACTATGGGAGTCAATGGTAACTTTCTGCTGTGGGTTTACCATCATTCCTCAAAATATTTTATTTTGTGTTAATCAGAAAAAAACTAATGCATACAGGTTTAAAACAACACAAGAATGAGTAAATTATGAAATAATTTTCATTTAACCTATAAAATTCCATCATTTTTTTATTCCTACTATGGGAGTCAATGGTCACTATCTGCTGTGGGTTTACTATCATTCCTCAAAATATTTTATTTTTTGTTAATCAGAAAAAAACTAATGCATAAAGGTTTAAAACAACACGAGGATGAGTAAATTATGAAAGAATTTTCATTGAACCTATAAAATTCCATCATTTTTTTATTCTTACTATGGGAGTCAATGGTCACTATCTGCTGTGGGTTTACTATCATTCCTCAAAATATTTTCTTTTGTGTTAATCAGAAAAAAACTAATGCATAAATGTTTAAAACAACACGAGGATGAGTAAATTATGAAAGAATTTTCATTGAACCTATAAAATTCCATCATTTTTTATTCCTACTATGGGAGTCAATGGTCACTATCTGCTGTGGGTTTACCATCATTCCTAAAAATATTTTCTTTTTGTGTTAATCAGAAAAAAACTAATGCATACAGGTTTAAAACAACACGAGGATGAGTAAATTATGAAAGAATTTTCATTGAACTTATAAAATTCCATCATTTTTTTATTCCTACTATGGGAGTCAATGGTCACTATCTGCTGTGGGTTTACCATCATTCCTCAAAATATTTTCTTTTGTGTTAATCAGAAAAAACTAATGTATACAGGTTTAAAATAACACAAGGATGAGTAAATTATGAAAGAATTTTCATTGAACCTATAAAAATCCATCATTTTTTTATTCCCACTATGGGAGTCAATGGTCACTATCTGCTGTGGGTTTACCATCATTCCTCAAAATATTTTCTTTTTGTGTTAATCAGAAAAAAACTAATGCATACAGGTTTAAAACAACACAAGGATGAGTAAATTATGAAAGAATTTTCATTGAACCTATAAAATTCCATCATTTTTTTATTCCTACTATGGGAGTCAATGGTCACTATCTGCTGTGGGTTTACCATCATTCCTCAAAATATTTTCTTTTGTGTTAATCAGACAAAAACTAATGTATACAGGTTTAAAATAACACAAGGATGAGTAAATTATGAAAGAATTTTCATTGAACCTATAAAATTCCATCATTTTTTTATTCCTACTATGGGAGTCAATGGTCCCTATCTGCTGTGGGTTTACTATCATTCCTCAAAATATTTTCTTTTGTGTTAATCAGAAAAAAACTAATGCATAAATGTTTAAAACAACACGAGGATGAGTAAATTATGAAAGAATTTTCATTGAACCTATAAAATTCCATCATTTTTTTATTCCTACTATGGGAGTCAATGGTCACTATCTGCTGTGGGTTTACTATCATTCCTCAAAATATTTTCTTTTGTGTTAATCAGAAAAAAACTAATGCATAAATGTTTAAAACAACACGAGGATGAGTAAATTATGAAAGAATTTTCATTGAACCTATAAAATTCCATCATTTTTTTATTCCTACTATGGGAGTCAATGGTCACTATCTGCTGTGGGTTTACCATCATTCCTAAAAATATTTTCTTTTGTGTTAATCAGAAAAAAACTAATGTATACAGGTTTAAAATAACACAAGGATGAGAAAATTATGAAAGAATTTTCATTGAACCTATAAAATTCCATCATTTTTTTATTCCCACTATGGGAGTCAATGGTCACTATCTGCTGTGGGTTTACCATCATTCCTAAAAATATTTTCTTTTTGTGTTAATCAGAAAAAAACTAATGCATACAGGTTTAAAACAACACAAGGATGAGTAAATTATGAAAGAATTTTCATTGAACCTATAAAATTCCATCATTTTTTTATTCCTACTATGGGAGTCAATGGTCACTATCTGCTGTGGGTTTACCATCATTCCTCAAAATATTTTCTTTTGTGTTAATCAGAAAAAAACTAATGCATACAGGTTTAAAACAACACAAGGATGAGTAAATTATGAAAGAATTTTCATTGAACCTATAAAAATCCATCATTTTTTTAATCCTACTATGGGAGTCAATGGTAACTTTCTGCTGTGGGTTTACCATCATTCCTCAAAATATTTTATTTTGTGTTAATCAGAAAAAAACTAATGCATACAGGTTTAAAACAACACAAGAATGAGTAAATTATGAAATAATTTTCATTTAACCTATAAAATTCCATCATTTTTTTATTCCTACTATGGGAGTCAATGGTCACTATCTGCTGTGGGTTTACCATCATTCCAAAAAATATTTTCTTTTTGTGTTAATCAGAAAAAAACTAATGCATACAGGTTTAAAACAACACAAGGATGAGTAAATTATGAAAGAATTTTCATTGAACCTATAAAATTCCATCATTTTTTTATTCCTACTATGGGAGTCAATGGTCACTATCTGCTGTGGGTTTACCATCATTCCTCAAAATATTTTATTTTGTGTTAATCAGAAAAAAACTAATGCATACAGGTTTAAAACAACACAAGGATGAGTAAATTATGAAAGAATTTTCATTGAACCTATAAAAATCCATCATTTTTTTAATCCTACTATGGGAGTCAATGGTAACTTTCTGCTGTGGGTTTACCATCATTCCTCAAAATATTTTCTTTTGTGTTAATCAGACAAAAACTAATGCATACAGGTTTAAAACAACACAAGGATGAGTAAATTATGAAATAATTTTCATTGAACCTATAAAATTCCATCATTTTTTTATTCCTACTATGGGAGTCAATGGTCCCTATCTGCTGTGGGTTTACCATCATTCCTCAAAATATTTTCTTTTGTGTTAATCAGAAAAAAACTAATGCATACAGGTTTAAAACAACACAAGGATGAGTAAATTTTGAAATAATTTTCATTTAACCTATAAAATTCCATCATTTTTTTTATTCCTACTATGGGAGTCAATGGTCACTATCTGCTGTGGGTTTACCATCATTCCTCAAAATATTTTCTTTTGTGTTAATCAGAAAAAAACTAATGCATAAATGTTTAAAACAACACGAGGATGAGTAAATTATGAAAGAATTTTCATTGTACCTATAAAATTCCATCATTTTTTTATTCCTACTATGGGAGTCAATGGTCACTATCTGCTGTGGGTTTACCATCATTCCTCAAAATATTTTTTTTGTGTTAATCAGAAAAAAACTAATGCATACAGGTTTAAAACAACACGAGGATGAGTAAATTATGAAAGAATTTTCATTGAACTTATAAAATTCCATCATTTTTTTATTCCTACTATGGGAGTCAATGGTCACTATCTGCTGTGGGTTTACCATCATTCCTCAAAATATTTTCTTTTGTGTTAATCAGAAAAAACTAAGGTATACAGGTTTAAAATAACACAAGGATGAGTAAATTATGAAAGAATTTTCATTGAACCTATAAAAATCCATCATTTTTTTAATCCTACTATGGGAGTCAATGGTCACTATCTGCTGTGGGTTTACCATCATTCCTCAAAATATTTTATTTTGTGTTAATCAGAAAAAACTAATGTATACAGGTTTAAAATAACACAAGGATGAGTAAATTATGAAAGAATTTTCATTGAACCTATAAAATTCCATCATTTTTTTATTCTTACTATGGGAGTCAATGGTCACTATCTGCTGTGGGTTTACTATCATTCCTCAAAATATTTTCTTTTGTGTTAATCAGAAAAAAACTAATGCATAAATGTTTAAAACAACACGAGGATGAGTAAATTATGAAAGAATTTTCATTGAACCTATAAAATTCCATCATTTTTTTATTCCTACTATGGGAGTCAATGGTCACTATCTGCTGTGGGTTTACCATCATTCCTAAAAATATTTTCTTTTTGTGTTAATCAGAAAAAAACTAATGCATACAGGTTTAAAACAACACAAGGATGAGTAAATTATGAAAGAATTTTCATTGAACCTATAAAATTCCATCATTTTTTTATTCCTACTATGGGAGTCAATGGTCACTATCTGCTGTGGGTTTACCATCATTCCTCAAAATATTTTCTTTTGTGTTAATCAGAAAAAAACCAATGCATACAGGTTTAAAACAACACAAGGATGAGTAAATTATGAAAGAATTTTCATTGAACCTATAAAAATCCATCATTTTTTTAATCCTACTATGGGAGTCAATGGTAACTTTCTGCTGTGGGTTTACCATCATTCCTCAAAATATTTTATTTTGTGTTAATCAGAAAAAAACTAATGCATACAGGTTTAAAACAACACAAGGATGAGTAAATTATGAAAGAATTTTCATTGAACCTATAAAAATCCATCATTTTTTTAATCCTACTATGGGAGTCAATGGTAACTTTCTGCTGTGGGTTTACCATCATTCCTCAAAATATTTTCTTTTGTGTTAATCAGACAAAAACTAATGCATACAGGTTTAAAACAACACAAGGATGAGTAAATTATGAAATAATTTTCATTTAACCTATAAAATTCCATCATTTTTTTATTCCTACTATGGGAGTCAATGGTCCCTATCTGCTGTGGGTTTACCATCATTCCTCAAAATATTTTCTTTTGTGTTAATCAGAAAAAAACTAATGCATACAGGTTTAAAACAACACAAGGATGAGTAAATTTTGAAATAATTTTCATTTAACCTATAAAATTCCATCATTTTTTATTCCTACTATGGGAGTCAATGGTCACTATCTGCTGTGGGTTTACTATCATTCCTCAAAATATTTTCTTTTGTGTTAATCAGAAAAAAACTAATGCATAAATGTTTAAAACAACACGAGGATGAGTAAATTATGAAAGAATTTTCATTGAACCTATAAAATTCCATCATTTTTTTATTCCTACTATGGGAGTCAATGGTCACTATCTGCTGTGGGTTTACCATCATTCCTAAAAATATTTTCTTTTTGTGTTAATCAGAAAAAAACTAATGCATACAGGTTTAAAACAACACAAGGATGAGTAAATTATGAAAGAATTTTCATTGAACCTATAAAATTCCATCATTTTTTTATTCCTACTATGGGAGTCAATGGTCACTATCTGCTGTGGGTTTACCATCATTCCTCAAAATATTTTCTTTTGTGTTAATCAGAAAAAAACCAATGCATACAGGTTTAAAACAACACAAGGATGAGTAAATTATGAAAGAATTTTCATTGAACCTATAAAAATCCATCATTTTTTTAATCCTACTATGGGAGTCAATGGTAACTTTCTGCTGTGGGTTTACCATCATTCCTAAAAATATTTTCTTTTTGTGTTAATCAGAAAAAAACTAATGCATACAGGTTTAAAACAACACAAGGATGAGTAAATTATGAAATAATTTTCATTTAACCTATAAAATTCCATCATTTTTTTATTCCTACTATGGGAGTCAATGGTCCCTATCTGCTGTGGGTTTACCATCATTCCTCAAAATATTTTCTTTTGTGTTAATCAGAAAAAAACCAATGCATACAGGTTTAAAACAACACAAGGATGAGTAAATTATGAAAGAATTTTCATTGAACCTATAAAAATCCATCATTTTTTTAATCCTACTATGGGAGTCAATGGTAACTTTCTGCTGTGGGTTTACCATCATTCCTCAAAATATTTTATTTTGTGTTAATCAGAAAAAAACTAATGCATACAGGTTTAAAACAACACAAGGATGAGTAAATTATGAAAGAATTTTCATTGAACCTATAAAAATCCATCATTTTTTTAATCCTACTATGGGAGTCAATGGTAACTTTCTGCTGTGGGTTTACCATCATTCCTCAAAATATTTTCTTTTGTGTTAATCAGACAAAAACTAATGCATACAGGTTTAAAACAACACAAGGATGAGTAAATTATGAAATAATTTTCATTTAACCTATAAAATTCCATCATTTTTTTATTCCTACTATGGGAGTCAATGGTCCCTATCTGCTGTGGGTTTACCATCATTCCTCAAAATATTTTCTTTTGTGTTAATCAGAAAAAAACTAATGCATACAGGTTTAAAACAACACAAGGATGAGTAAATTTTGAAATAATTTTCATTTAACCTATAAAATTCCATCATTTTTTATTCCTACTATGGGAGTCAATGGTCACTATCTGCTGTGGGTTTACTATCATTCCTCAAAATATTTTCTTTTGTGTTAATCAGAAAAAAACTAATGCATAAATGTTTAAAACAACACGAGGATGAGTAAATTATGAAAGAATTTTCATTGAACCTATAAAATTCCATCATTTTTTTATTCCTACTATGGGAGTCAATGGTCACTATCTGCTGTGGGTTTACCATCATTCCTAAAAATATTTTCTTTTTGTGTTAATCAGAAAAAAACTAATGCATACAGGTTTAAAACAACACAAGGATGAGTAAATTATGAAAGAATTTTCATTGAACCTATAAAATTCCATCATTTTTTTATTCCTACTATGGGAGTCAATGGTCACTATCTGCTGTGGGTTTACCATCATTCCTCAAAATATTTTCTTTTGTGTTAATCAGAAAAAAACCAATGCATACAGGTTTAAAACAACACAAGGATGAGTAAATTATGAAAGAATTTTCATTGAACCTATAAAAATCCATCATTTTTTTAATCCTACTATGGGAGTCAATGGTAACTTTCTGCTGTGGGTTTACCATCATTCCTAAAAATATTTTCTTTTTGTGTTAATCAGAAAAAAACTAATGCATACAGGTTTAAAACAACACAAGGATGAGTAAATTATGAAATAATTTTCATTTAACCTATAAAATTCCATCATTTTTTTATTCCTACTATGGGAGTCAATGGTCACTATCTGCTGTGGGTTTACCATCATTCCTCAAAATATTTTCTTTTGTGTTAATCAGAAAAAAACCAATGCATACAGGTTTAAAACAACACAAGGATGAGTAAATTATGAAAGAATTTTCATTGAACCTATAAAAATCCATCATTTTTTTAATCCTACTATGGGAGTCAATGGTAACTTTCTGCTGTGGGTTTACCATCATTCCTAAAAATATTTTCTTTTTGTGTTAATCAGAAAAAAACTAATGCATACAGGTTTAAAACAACACAAGGATGAGTAAATTTTGAAATAATTTTCATTTAACCTATAAAATTCCATCATTTTTTATTCCTACTATGGGAGTCAATGGTCACTATCTGCTGTGGGTTTACTATCATTCCTCAAAATATTTTCTTTTGTGTTAATCAGAAAAAAACTAATGCATAAATGTTTAAAACAACACGAGGATGAGTAAATTATGAAAGAATTTTCATTGAACCTATAAAATTCCATCATTTTTTTATTCCTACTATGGGAGTCAATGGTCACTATCTGCTGTGGGTTTACCATCATTCCTAAAAATATTTTCTTTTTGTGTTAATCAGAAAAAAACTAATGCATACAGGTTTAAAACAACACAAGGATGAGTAAATTATGAAAGAATTTTCATTGAACCTATAAAATTCCATCATTTTTTTATTCCTACTATGGGAGTCAATGGTCACTATCTGCTGTGGGTTTACCATCATTCCTCAAAATATTTTCTTTTGTGTTAATCAGAAAAAAACCAATGCATACAGGTTTAAAACAACACAAGGATGAGTAAATTATGAAAGAATTTTCATTGAACCTATAAAAATCCATCATTTTTTTAATCCTACTATGGGAGTCAATGGTAACTTTCTGCTGTGGGTTTACCATCATTCCTAAAAATATTTTCTTTTTGTGTTAATCAGAAAAAAACTAATGCATACAGGTTTAAAACAACACAAGGATGAGTAAATTATGAAAGAATTTTCATTGAACCTATAAAATTCCATCATTTTTTTATTCCTACTATGGGAGTCAATGGTCACTATCTGCTGTGGGTTTACCATCATTCCTTAAAATATTTTCTTTTTGTGTTAATCAGAAAAAAACTAATGCATACAGGTTTAAAACAACACAAGGATGAGTAAATTATGAAAGAATTTTCATTGAACCTATAAAATTCCATCATTTTTTTATTCCTACTATGGGAGTCAATGGTCACTATCTGCTGTGGGTTTACCATCATTCCTTAAAATATTTTCTTTTGTGTTAATCAGAAAAAAACTAATGCATACAGGTTTAAAACAACACAAGGATGAGTAAATTATGAAAGAATTTTCATTGAACCTATAAAATTCCATCATTTTTTTATTCCTACTATGGGAGTCAATGGTCACTATCTGCTGTGGGTTTACCATCATTCCTCAAAATATTTTCTTTTGTGTTAATCAGAAAAAAACTAATGCATAAATGTTTAAAACAACACGAGTATGAGTAAATTATGAAAGAATTTTCATTGTACCTATAAAATTCCATCATTTTTTTATTCCTACTATGGGAGTCAATGGTCACTATCTGCTGTGGGTTTACCATCATTCCTCAAAATATTTTTTTTGTGTTAATCAGAAAAAAACTAATGCATACAGGTTTAAAACAACACGAGGATGAGTAAATTATGAAAGAATTTTCATTGAACTTATAAAATTCCATGATTTTTTTATTCCTACTATGGGAGTCAATGGTCACTATCTGCTGTGGGTTTACCATCATTCCTCAAAATATTTTCTTTTGTGTTAATCAGAAAAAACTAATGTATACAGGTTTAAAATAACACAAGGATGAGTAAATTATGAAAGAATTTTCATTGAACCTATAAAATTCCATCATTTTTTTATTCCCACTATGGGAGTCAATGGTCACTATCTGCTGTGGGTTTACCATCATTCCTAAAAATATTTTCTTTTTGTGTTAATCAGAAAAAAACTAATGCATACAGGTTTAAAACAACACAAGGATGAGTAAATTATGAAAGAATTTTCATTGAACCTATAAAATTCCATCATTTTTTTATTCCTACTATGGGAGTCAATGGTCACTATCTGCTGTGGGTTTACCATCATTCCTCAAAATATTTTCTTTTGTGTTAATCAGAAAAAAACTAATGCATAAATGTTTAAAACAACACGAGGATGAGTAAATGATGAAAGAATTTTCATTTTACCTATAAAATTCCATCATTTTTTTATTCCTACTATGGGAGTCAATGGTCACTATCTGCTGTGGGTTTACCATCATTCCTAAAAATATTTTCTTTTTGTGTTAATCAGAAAAAAACTAATGCATACAGGTTTAAAACAACACAAGGATGAGTAAATTATGAAAGAATTTTCATTGAACCTATAAAATTCCATCATTTTTTTATTCCCACTATGGGAGTCAATGGTCACTATCTGCTGTGGGTTTACCATCATTCCTAAAAATATTTTCTTTTTGTGTTAATCAGAAAAAAACTAATGCATACAGGTTTAAAACAACACAAGGATGAGTAAATTATGAAAGAATTTTCATTGAACCTATAAAATTCCATCATTTTTTTATTCCTACTATGGGAGTCAATGGTCACTATCTGCTGTGGGTTTACCATCATTCCTCAAAATATTTTCTTTTGTGTTAATCAGAAAAAAACTAATGCATAAATGTTTAAAACAACACGAGGATGAGTAAATGATGAAAGAATTTTCATTTTACCTATAAAATTCCATCATTTTTTTATTCCTACTATGGGAGTCAATGGTCACTATCTGCTGTGGGTTTACCATCATTCCTAAAAATATTTTCTTTTTGTGTTAATCAGAAAAAAACTAATGCATACAGGTTTAAAACAACACAAGGATGAGTAAATTATGAAAGAATTTTCATTGAACCTATAAAATTCCATCATTTTTTTATTCCTACTATGGGAGTCAATGGTCACTATCTGCTGTGGGTTTACCATCATTCCTCAAAATATTTTCTTTTGTGTTAATCAGAAAAAAACTAATGCATACAGGTTTAAAACAACACAAGGATGAGTAAATTATGAAAGAATTTTCATTGAACCTATAAAAATCCATCATTTTTTTAATCCTACTATGGGAGTCAATGGTAACTTTCTGCTGTGGGTTTACCATCATTCCTCAAAATATTTTATTTTGTGTTAATCAGAAAAAAACTAATGCATACAGGTTTAAAACAACACGAGGATGAGTAAATTATGAAAGAATTTTCATTGAACTTATAAAATTCCATCATTTTTTTATTCCTACTATGGGAGTCAATGGTCACTATCTGCTGTGGGTTTACCATCATTCCTCAAAATATTTTCTTTTGTGTTAATCAGAAAAAACTAATGTATACAGGTTTAAAATAACACAAGGATGAGTAAATTATGAAAGAATTTTCATTGAACCTATAAAATTCCATCATTTTTTTATTCCCACTATGGGAGTCAATGGTCACTATCTGCTGTGGGTTTACCATCATTCCTAAAAATATTTTCTTTTTGTGTTAATCAGAAAAAAACTAATGCATACAGGTTTAAAACAACACAAGGATGAGTAAATTATGAAAGAATTTTCATTGAACCTATAAAATTCCATCATTTTTTTATTCCTACTATGGGAGTCAATGGTCACTATCTGCTGTGGGTTTACCATCATTCCTCAAAATATTTTCTTTTGTGTTAATCAGAAAAAAACTAATGCATAAATGTTTAAAACAACACGAGGATGAGTAAATGATGAAAGAATTTTCATTGTACCTATAAAATTCCATCATTTTTTTATTCCTACTATGGGAGTCAATGGTCACTATCTGCTGTGGGTTTACCATCATTCCTAAAAATATTTTCTTTTTGTGTTAATCAGAAAAAAACTAATGCATACAGGTTTAAAACAACACAAGGATGAGTAAATTATGAAAGAATTTTCATTGAACCTATAAAATTCCATCATTTTTTTATTCCTACTATGGGAGTCAATGGTCACTATCTGCTGTGGGTTTACCATCATTCCTCAAAATATTTTCTTTTGTGTTAATCAGAAAAAAACTAATGCATACAGGTTTAAAACAACACAAGGATGAGTAAATTATGAAAGAATTTTCATTGAACCTATAAAAATCCATCAGTTTTTTTAATCCTACTATGGGAGTCAATGGTAACTTTCTGCTGTGGGTTTACCATCATTCCTCAAAATATTTTATTTTGTGTTAATCAGAAAAAAACTAATGCATACAGGTTTAAAACAACACAAGGATGAGTAAATTATGAAAGAATTTTCATTGAACCTATAAAATTCCATCATTTTTTTATTCCCACTATGGGAGTCAATGGTCACTATCTGCTGTGGGTTTACCATCATTCCTAAAAATATTTTCTTTTTGTGTTAATCAGAAAAAAACTAATGCATACAGGTTTAAAACAACACGAGGATGAGTAAATGATGAAAGAATTTTCATTTTACCTATAAAATTCCATCATTTTTTTATTCCTACTATGGGAGTCAATGGTCACTATCTGCTGTGGGTTTACCATCATTCCTAAAAATATTTTCTTTTTGTGTTAATCAGAAAAAAACTAATGCATACAGGTTTAAAACAACACAAGGATGAGTAAATTATGAAAGAATTTTCATTGAACCTATAAAATTCCATCATTTTTTTATTCCTACTATGGGAGTCAATGGTCACTATCTGCTGTGGGTTTACCATCATTCCTCAAAATATTTTCTTTTGTGTTAATCAGAAAAAAACTAATGCATACAGGTTTAAAACAACACAAGGATGAGTAAATTATGAAAGAATTTTCATTGAACCTATAAAAATCCATCATTTTTTTAATCCTACTATGGGAGTCAATGGTAACTTTCTGCTGTGGGTTTACCATCATTCCTCAAAATATTTTATTTTGTGTTAATCAGAAAAAAACTAATGCATACAGGTTTAAAACAACACGAGGATGAGTAAATTATGAAAGAATTTTCATTGAACTTATAAAATTCCATCATTTTTTTATTCCTACTATGGGAGTCAATGGTCACTATCTGCTGTGGGTTTACCATCATTCCTCAAAATATTTTCTTTTGTGTTAATCAGAAAAAACTAATGTATACAGGTTTAAAATAACACAAGGATGAGTAAATTATGAAAGAATTTTCATTGAACCTATAAAATTCCATCATTTTTTTATTCCCACTATGGGAGTCAATGGTCACTATCTGCTGTGGGTTTACCATCATTCCTAAAAATATTTTCTTTTTGTGTTAATCAGAAAAAAACTAATGCATACAGGTTTAAAACAACACAAGGATGAGTAAATTATGAAAGAATTTTCATTGAACCTATAAAATTCCATCATTTTTTTATTCCTACTATGGGAGTCAATGGTCACTATCTGCTGTGGGTTTACCATCATTCCTCAAAATATTTTCTTTTGTGTTAATCAGAAAAAAACTAATGCATAAATGTTTAAAACAACACGAGGATGAGTAAATGATGAAAGAATTTTCATTGTACCTATAAAATTCCATCATTTTTTTATTCCTACTATGGGAGTCAATGGTCACTATCTGCTGTGGGTTTACCATCATTCCTAAAAATATTTTCTTTTTGTGTTAATCAGAAAAAAACTAATGCATACAGGTTTAAAACAACACAAGGATGAGTAAATTATGAAAGAATTTTCATTGAACCTATAAAATTCCATCATTTTTTTATTCCTACTATGGGAGTCAATGGTCACTATCTGCTGTGGGTTTACCATCATTCCTCAAAATATTTTCTTTTGTGTTAATCAGAAAAAAACTAATGCATACAGGTTTAAAACAACACAAGGATGAGTAAATTATGAAAGAATTTTCATTGAACCTATAAAAATCCATCATTTTTTTAATCCTACTATGGGAGTCAATGGTAACTTTCTGCTGTGGGTTTACCATCATTCCTCAAAATATTTTATTTTGTGTTAATCAGAAAAAAACTAATGCATACAGGTTTAAAACAACACAAGGATGAGTAAATTATGAAATAATTTTCATTTAACCTATAAAATTCCATCATTTTTTTATTCCTACTATGGGAGTCAATGGTCACTATCTGCTGTGGGTTTACCATCATTCCAAAAAATATTTTCTTTTTGTGTTAATCAGAATAAAACTAATGCATACAGGTTTAAAACAACACAAGGATGAGTAAATTATGAAAGAATTTTCATTGAACCTATAAAATTCCATCATTTTTTATTCCTACTATGGGAGTCAATGGTCACTATCTGCTGTGGGTTTACCATCATTCCTCAAAATATTTTCTTTTGTGTTAATCAGAAAAAAACTAATGCATACAGGTTTAAAACAACACAAGGATGAGTAAATTATGAAAGAATTTTCATTGAACCTATAAAAATCCATCATTTTTTTAATCCTACTATGGGAGTCAATGGTAACTTTCTGCTGTGGGTTTACCATCATTCCTCAAAATATTTTCTTTTGTGTTAATCAGACAAAAACTAATGCATACAGGTTTAAAACAACACAAGGATGAGTAAATTATGAAATAATTTTCATTGAACCTATAAAATTCCATCATTTTTTTATTCCTACTATGGGAGTCAATGGTCCCTATCTGCTGTGGGTTTACCATCATTCCTCAAAATATTTTCTTTTGTGTTAATCAGAAAAAAACTAATGCATACAGGTTTAAAACAACACAAGGATGAGTAAATTTTGAAATAATTTTCATTTAACCTATAAAATTCCATCATTTTTTTATTCCTACTATGGGAGTCAATGGTAACTTTCTGCTGTGGGTTTACCATCATTCCTCAAAATATTTTATTTTGTGTTAATCAGAAAAAAACTAATGCATACAGGTTTAAAACAACACGAGGATGAGTAAATTATGAAAGAATTTTCATTGAACTTATAAAATTCCATCATTTTTTTATTCCTACTATGGGAGTCAATGGTCACTATCTGCTGTGGGTTTACCATCATTCCTCAAAATATTTTCTTTTGTGTTAATCAGAAAAAACTAATGTATACAGGTTTAAAATAACACAAGGATGAGTAAATTATGAAAGAATTTTCATTGAACCTATAAAATTCCATCATTTTTTTATTCCCACTATGGGAGTCAATGGTCACTATCTGCTGTGGGTTTACCATCATTCCTAAAAATATTTTCTTTTTGTGTTAATCAGAAAAAAACTAATGCATACAGGTTTAAAACAACACAAGGATGAGTAAATTATGAAAGAATTTTCATTGAACCTATAAAATTCCATCATTTTTTTATTCCTACTATGGGAGTCAATGGTCACTATCTGCTGTGGGTTTACCATCATTCCTCAAAATATTTTCTTTTGTGTTAATCAGAAAAAAACTAATGCATAAATGTTTAAAACAACACGAGGATGAGTAAATGATGAAAGAATTTTCATTGTACCTATAAAATTCCATCATTTTTTTATTCCTACTATGGGAGTCAATGGTCACTATCTGCTGTGGGTTTACCATCATTCCTAAAAATATTTTCTTTTTGTGTTAATCAGAAAAAAACTAATGCATACAGGTTTAAAACAACACAAGGATGAGTAAATTATGAAAGAATTTTCATTGAACCTATAAAATTCCATCATTTTTTTATTCCTACTATGGGAGTCAATGGTCACTATCTGCTGTGGGTTTACCATCATTCCTCAAAATATTTTCTTTTGTGTTAATCAGAAAAAAACTAATGCATACAGGTTTAAAACAACACAAGGATGAGTAAATTATGAAAGAATTTTCATTGAACCTATAAAAATCCATCATTTTTTTAATCCTACTATGGGAGTCAATGGTAACTTTCTGCTGTGGGTTTACCATCATTCCTCAAAATATTTTCTTTTGTGTTAATCAGACAAAAACTAATGCATACAGGTTTAAAACAACACAAGGATGAGTAAATTATGAAATAATTTTCATTGAACCTATAAAATTCCATCATTTTTTTATTCCTACTATGGGAGTCAATGGTCCCTATCTGCTGTGGGTTTACCATCATTCCTCAAAATATTTTCTTTTGTGTTAATCAGAAAAAAACTAATGCATACAGGTTTAAAACAACACAAGGGTGAGTAAATTTTGAAATAATTTTCATTTAACCTATAAAATTCCATCATTTTTTTATTCCTACTATGGGAGTCAATGGTCACTATCTGCTGTGGGTTTACCATCATTCCTCAAAATATTTTCTTTTGTGTTAATCAGAAAAAAACTAATGCATAAATGTTTAAAACAACACGAGGATGAGTAAATTATGAAAGAATTTTCATTGTACCTATAAAATTCCATCATTTTTTTATTCCTACTATGGGAGTCAATGGTCACTATGTGCTGTGGGTTTACCATCATTCCTCAAAATATTTTTTTTGTGTTAATCAGAAAAAAACTAATGCATACAGGTTTAAAACAACACGAGGATGAGTAAATTATGAAAGAATTTTCATTGAACTTATAAAATTTCATCATTTTTTTATTCCTACTATGGGAGTCAATGGTCACTATCTGCTGTGGGTTTACCATCATTCCTCAAAATATTTTCTTTTGTGTTAATCAGAAAAAACTAATGTATACAGGTTTAAAATAACACAAGGATGAGTAAATTATGAAAGAATTTTCATTGAACCTATAAAATTCCATCATTTTTTTATTCCCACTATGGGAGTCAATGGTCACTATCTGCTGTGGGTTTACCATCATTCCTAAAAATATTTTCTTTTTGTGTTAATCAGAAAAAAACTAATGCATACAGGTTTAAAATAACACAAGGATGAGTAAATTATGAAAGAATTTTCATTGAACCTATAAAATTCCATCATTTTTTTATTCCCACTATGGGAGTCAATGGTCACTATCTGCTGTGGGTTTACCATCATTCCTAAAAATATTTTCTTTTTGTGTTAATCAGAAAAAAACTAATGCATACAGGTTTAAAACAACACAAGGATGAGTAAATTATGAAAGAATTTTCATTGAACCTATAAAATTCCATCATTTTTTTATTCCCACTATGGGAGTCAATGGTCACTATCTGCTGTGGGTTTACCATCATTCCTAAAAATATTTTCTTTTTGTGTTAATCAGAAAAAAACTAATGCATACAGGTTTAAAACAACACAAGGATGAGTAAATTATGAAAGAATTTTCATTGAACCTATAAAATTCCATCATTTTTTTATTCCTACTATGGGAGTCAATGGTCACTATCTGCTGTGGGTTTACCATCATTCCTCAAAATATTTTCTTTTGTGTTAATCAGAAAAAAACTAATGCATAAATGTTTAAAACAACACGAGGATGAGTAAATGATGAAAGAATTTTCATTGTACCTATAAAATTCCATCATTTTTTTATTCCTACTATGGGAGTCAATGGTCACTATCTGCTGTGGGTTTACCATCATTCCTAAAAATATTTTCTTTTTGTGTTAATCAGAAAAAAACTAATGCATACAGGTTTAAAACAACACAAGGATGAGTAAATTATGAAAGAATTTTCATTGAACCTATAAAATTCCATCATTTTTTTATTCCTACTATGGGAGTCAATGGTCACTATCTGCTGTGGGTTTACCATCATTCCTCAAAATATTTTCTTTTGTGTTAATCAGAAAAAAACTAATGCATACAGGTTTAAAACAACACAAGGATGAGTAAATTATGAAAGAATTTTCATTGAACCTATAAAAATCCATCAGTTTTTTTAATCCTACTATGGGAGTCAATGGTAACTTTCTGCTGTGGGTTTACCATCATTCCTCAAAATATTTTATTTTGTGTTAATCAGAAAAAAACTAATGCATACAGGTTTAAAACAACACAAGGATGAGTAAATTATGAAAGAATTTTCATTGAACCTATAAAATTCCATCATTTTTTTATTCCCACTATGGGAGTCAATGGTCACTATCTGCTGTGGGTTTACCATCATTCCTAAAAATATTTTCTTTTTGTGTTAATCAGAAAAAAACTAATGCATACAGGTTTAAAACAACACGAGGATGAGTAAATGATGAAAGAATTTTCATTTTACCTATAAAATTCCATCATTTTTTTATTCCTACTATGGGAGTCAATGGTCACTATCTGCTGTGGGTTTACCATCATTCCTAAAAATATTTTCTTTTTGTGTTAATCAGAAAAAAACTAATGCATACAGGTTTAAAACAACACAAGGATGAGTAAATTATGAAAGAATTTTCATTGAACCTATAAAATTCCATCATTTTTTTATTCCTACTATGGGAGTCAATGGTCACTATCTGCTGTGGGTTTACCATCATTCCTCAAAATATTTTCTTTTGTGTTAATCAGAAAAAAACTAATGCATACAGGTTTAAAACAACACAAGGATGAGTAAATTATGAAAGAATTTTCATTGAACCTATAAAAATCCATCATTTTTTTAATCCTACTATGGGAGTCAATGGTAACTTTCTGCTGTGGGTTTACCATCATTCCTCAAAATATTTTATTTTGTGTTAATCAGAAAAAAACTAATGCATACAGGTTTAAAACAACACGAGGATGAGTAAATTATGAAAGAATTTTCATTGAACTTATAAAATTCCATCATTTTTTTATTCCTACTATGGGAGTCAATGGTCACTATCTGCTGTGGGTTTACCATCATTCCTCAAAATATTTTCTTTTGTGTTAATCAGAAAAAACTAATGTATACAGGTTTAAAATAACACAAGGATGAGTAAATTATGAAAGAATTTTCATTGAACCTATAAAATTCCATCATTTTTTTATTCCCACTATGGGAGTCAATGGTCACTATCTGCTGTGGGTTTACCATCATTCCTAAAAATATTTTCTTTTTGTGTTAATCAGAAAAAAACTAATGCATACAGGTTTAAAACAACACAAGGATGAGTAAATTATGAAAGAATTTTCATTGAACCTATAAAATTCCATCATTTTTTTATTCCTACTATGGGAGTCAATGGTCACTATCTGCTGTGGGTTTACCATCATTCCTCAAAATATTTTCTTTTGTGTTAATCAGAAAAAAACTAATGCATAAATGTTTAAAACAACACGAGGATGAGTAAATGATGAAAGAATTTTCATTGTACCTATAAAATTCCATCATTTTTTTATTCCTACTATGGGAGTCAATGGTCACTATCTGCTGTGGGTTTACCATCATTCCTAAAAATATTTTCTTTTTGTGTTAATCAGAAAAAAACTAATGCATACAGGTTTAAAACAACACAAGGATGAGTAAATTATGAAAGAATTTTCATTGAACCTATAAAATTCCATCATTTTTTTATTCCTACTATGGGAGTCAATGGTCACTATCTGCTGTGGGTTTACCATCATTCCTCAAAATATTTTCTTTTGTGTTAATCAGAAAAAAACTAATGCATACAGGTTTAAAACAACACAAGGATGAGTAAATTATGAAAGAATTTTCATTGAACCTATAAAAATCCATCATTTTTTTAATCCTACTATGGGAGTCAATGGTAACTTTCTGCTGTGGGTTTACCATCATTCCTCAAAATATTTTATTTTGTGTTAATCAGAAAAAAACTAATGCATACAGGTTTAAAACAACACAAGGATGAGTAAATTATGAAATAATTTTCATTTAACCTATAAAATTCCATCATTTTTTTATTCCTACTATGGGAGTCAATGGTCACTATCTGCTGTGGGTTTACCATCATTCCAAAAAATATTTTCTTTTTGTGTTAATCAGAATAAAACTAATGCATACAGGTTTAAAACAACACAAGGATGAGTAAATTATGAAAGAATTTTCATTGAACCTATAAAATTCCATCATTTTTTATTCCTACTATGGGAGTCAATGGTCACTATCTGCTGTGGGTTTACCATCATTCCTCAAAATATTTTCTTTTGTGTTAATCAGAAAAAAACTAATGCATACAGGTTTAAAACAACACAAGGATGAGTAAATTATGAAAGAATTTTCATTGAACCTATAAAAATCCATCATTTTTTTAATCCTACTATGGGAGTCAATGGTAACTTTCTGCTGTGGGTTTACCATCATTCCTCAAAATATTTTCTTTTGTGTTAATCAGACAAAAACTAATGCATACAGGTTTAAAACAACACAAGGATGAGTAAATTATGAAATAATTTTCATTGAACCTATAAAATTCCATCATTTTTTTATTCCTACTATGGGAGTCAATGGTCCCTATCTGCTGTGGGTTTACCATCATTCCTCAAAATATTTTCTTTTGTGTTAATCAGAAAAAAACTAATGCATACAGGTTTAAAACAACACAAGGATGAGTAAATTTTGAAATAATTTTCATTTAACCTATAAAATTCCATCATTTTTTTATTCCTACTATGGGAGTCAATGGTCACTATCTGCTGTGGGTTTACCATCATTCCTCAAAATATTTTCTTTTGTGTTAATCAGAAAAAAACTAATGCATAAATGTTTAAAACAACACGAGGATGAGTAAATTATGAAAGAATTTTCATTGTACCTATAAAATTCCATCATTTTTTTATTCCTACTATGGGAGTCAATGGTCACTATCTGCTGTGGGTTTACCATCATTCCTCAAAATATTTTCTTTTGTGTTAATCAGAAAAAAACTAATGCATACAGGTTTAAAACAACACAAGGATGAGTAAATTATGAAAGAATTTTCATTGAACCTATAAAAATCCATCATTTTTTTAATCCTACTATGGGAGTCAATGGTAACTTTCTGCTGTGGGTTTACCATCATTCCTCAAAATATTTTATTTTGTGTTAATCAGAAAAAAACTAATGCATACAGGTTTAAAACAACACGAGGATGAGTAAATTATGAAAGAATTTTCATTGAACTTATAAAATTCCATCATTTTTTTATTCCTACTATGGGAGTCAATGGTCACTATCTGCTGTGGGTTTACCATCATTCCTCAAAATATTTTCTTTTGTGTTAATCAGAAAAAACTAATGTATACAGGTTTAAAATAACACAAGGATGAGTAAATTATGAAAGAATTTTCATTGAACCTATAAAATTCCATCATTTTTTTATTCCCACTATGGGAGTCAATGGTCACTATCTGCTGTGGGTTTACCATCATTCCTAAAAATATTTTCTTTTTGTGTTAATCAGAAAAAAACTAATGCATACAGGTTTAAAACAACACAAGGATGAGTAAATTATGAAAGAATTTTCATTGAACCTATAAAATTCCATCATTTTTTTATTCCTACTATGGGAGTCAATGGTCACTATCTGCTGTGGGTTTACCATCATTCCTCAAAATATTTTCTTTTGTGTTAATCAGAAAAAAACTAATGCATAAATGTTTAAAACAACACGAGGATGAGTAAATGATGAAAGAATTTTCATTGTACCTATAAAATTCCATCATTTTTTTATTCCTACTATGGGAGTCAATGGTCACTATCTGCTGTGGGTTTACCATCATTCCTAAAAATATTTTCTTTTTGTGTTAATCAGAAAAAAACTAATGCATACAGGTTTAAAACAACACAAGGATGAGTAAATTATGAAAGAATTTTCATTGAACCTATAAAATTCCATCATTTTTTTATTCCTACTATGGGAGTCAATGGTCACTATCTGCTGTGGGTTTACCATCATTCCTCAAAATATTTTCTTTTGTGTTAATCAGAAAAAAACTAATGCATACAGGTTTAAAACAACACAAGGATGAGTAAATTATGAAAGAATTTTCATTGAACCTATAAAAATCCATCATTTTTTTAATCCTACTATGGGAGTCAATGGTAACTTTCTGCTGTGGGTTTACCATCATTCCTCAAAATATTTTCTTTTGTGTTAATCAGACAAAAACTAATGCATACAGGTTTAAAACAACACAAGGATGAGTAAATTATGAAATAATTTTCATTGAACCTATAAAATTCCATCATTTTTTTATTCCTACTATGGGAGTCAATGGTCCCTATCTGCTGTGGGTTTACCATCATTCCTCAAAATATTTTCTTTTGTGTTAATCAGAAAAAAACTAATGCATACAGGTTTAAAACAACACAAGGGTGAGTAAATTTTGAAATAATTTTCATTTAACCTATAAAATTCCATCATTTTTTTATTCCTACTATGGGAGTCAATGGTCACTATCTGCTGTGGGTTTACCATCATTCCTCAAAATATTTTCTTTTGTGTTAATCAGAAAAAAACTAATGCATAAATGTTTAAAACAACACGAGGATGAGTAAATTATGAAAGAATTTTCATTGTACCTATAAAATTCCATCATTTTTTTATTCCTACTATGGGAGTCAATGGTCACTATGTGCTGTGGGTTTACCATCATTCCTCAAAATATTTTTTTTGTGTTAATCAGAAAAAAACTAATGCATACAGGTTTAAAACAACACGAGGATGAGTAAATTATGAAAGAATTTTCATTGAACTTATAAAATTTCATCATTTTTTTATTCCTACTATGGGAGTCAATGGTCACTATCTGCTGTGGGTTTACCATCATTCCTCAAAATATTTTCTTTTGTGTTAATCAGAAAAAACTAATGTATACAGGTTTAAAATAACACAAGGATGAGTAAATTATGAAAGAATTTTCATTGAACCTATAAAATTCCATCATTTTTTTATTCCCACTATGGGAGTCAATGGTCACTATCTGCTGTGGGTTTACCATCATTCCTAAAAATATTTTCTTTTTGTGTTAATCAGAAAAAAACTAATGCATACAGGTTTAAAATAACACAAGGATGAGTAAATTATGAAAGAATTTTCATTGAACCTATAAAATTCCATCATTTTTTTATTCCCACTATGGGAGTCAATGGTCACTATCTGCTGTGGGTTTACCATCATTCCTAAAAATATTTTCTTTTTGTGTTAATCAGAAAAAAACTAATGCATACAGGTTTAAAACAACACAAGGATGAGTAAATTATGAAAGAATTTTCATTGAACCTATAAAATTCCATCATTTTTTTATTCCTACTATGGGAGTCAATGGTCACTATCTGCTGTGGGTTTACCATCATTCCTCAAAATATTTTATTTTTGTGTTAATCAGAAAAAAACTAATGCATACAGGTTTAAAACAACACAAGGATGAGTAAATTATGAAAGAATTTTCATTGAACCTATAAAATTCCATCAATTTTTTTATTCCTACTATGGGAGTCAATGGTCACTATCTGCTGTGGGTTTACCATCATTCCTCAAAATATTTTCTTTTGTGTTAATCAGAAAAAAACTAATGCATACAGGTTTAAAACAACACAAGGATGAGTAAATTATGAAAGAATTTTCATTGAACCTATAAAAATCCATCATTTTTTTAATCCTACTATGGGAGTCAATGGTAACTTTCTGCTGTGGGTTTACCATCATTCCTCAAAATATTTTATTTTGTGTTAATCAGAAATAAACTAATGCATACAGGTTTAAAACAACACAAGGATGAGTAAATTATGAAATAATTTTCATTTAACCTATAAAATTCCATCATTTTTTTATTCCTACTATGGGAGTCAATGATCACTATCTGCTGTGGGTTTACCATCATTCCTCAAAATATTTTCTTTTTGTGTTAATCAGAAAAAAACTAATGCATACAGGTTTAAAACAACACAAGGATGAGTAAATTATGAAAGAATTTTCATTGAACCTATAAAATTCCATCATTTTTTTATTCCTACTATGGGAGTCAATGGTCACTATCTGCTGTGGGTTTACCATCATTCCTCAAAATATTTTCTTTTGTGTTAATCAGAAAAAAACTAATGCATACAGGTTTAAAACAACACAAGGATGAGTAAATTATGAAAGAATTTTCATTGAACCTATAAAAATCCATCATTTTTTTAATCCTACTATGGGAGTCAATGGTAACTTTCTGCTGTGGGTTTACCATCATTCCTCAAAATATTTTCTTTTGTGTTAATCAGACAAAAACTAATGCATACAGGTTTAAAACAACACAAGGATGAGTAAATTATGAAAAAATTTTCATTTAACCTATAAAATTCCATCATTTTTTTATTCCTACTATGGGAGTCAATGGTCCCTATCTGCTGTGGGTTTACCATCATTCCTCAAAATATTTTCTTATGTGTTAATCAGAAAAAAACTAGTGCATACAGGTTTAAAACAACACAAGGATGAGTAAATTTTGAAATAATTTTCATTTAACCTATAAAATTCCATCATTTTTTTATTCCTACTATGGGAGTCAATGGTCACTATCTGCTGTGGGTTTACCATCATTCCTCAAAATATTTTCTTTTGTGTTAATCAGAAAAAAACTAATGCATAAATGTTTAAAACAACACGAGGATGAGTAAATTATGAAAGAATTTTCATTGTACCTATAAAATTCCATCATTTTTTTATTCCTACTATGGGAGTCAATGGTCACTATCTGCTGTGGGTTTACCATCATTCCTCAAAATATTTTTTTTGTGTTAATCAGAAAAAAACTAATGCATACAGGTTTAAAACAACACGAGGATGAGTAAATTATGAAAGAATTTTCATTGAACTTATAAAATTCCATCATTTTTTTATTCCTACTATGGGAGTCAATGGTCACTATCTGCTGTGGGTTTACCATCATTCCTCAAAATATTTTCTTTTGTGTTAATCAGAAAAAACTAATGTATACAGGTTTAAAATAACACAAGGATGAATAAATTATGAAATAATTTTCATTTAACCTATAAAATTCCATCATTTTTTTATTCCTACTATGGGAGTCAATGGTCACTATCTGCTGTGGGTTTACCATCATTCCTCAAAATATTTTTTTTGTGTTAATCAGAAAAAAACTAATGCATACAGGTTTAAAACAACACAAGGATGAGTAAATTATGAAAGAATTTTCATTGAACCTATAAAATTCCATCATTTTTTTATTCTTACTATGGGAGTCAATGGTCACTATCTGCTGTGGGTTTACTATCATTCCTCAAAATATTTTCTTTTGTGTTAATCAGAAAAAAACTAATGCATACAGGTTTAAAACAACACAAGGATGAGTAAATTTTGAAATAATTTTCATTTAACCTATAAAATTCCATCATTTTTTTATTCCTACTATGGGAGTCAATGGTCACTATCTGCTGTGGGTTTAATTCAATTTTTTTCAATTCAATTTTATTTATATAGCGCTTTTCACAAAAGTCAATTGTTTCAAAGCAGCTTTACATAAATAGAAGCAGTGAAAAGCACAGAAAACGACAGATAGCACAACAGAATACATGATAGCATGAGCAGTTAAATTTGCTGCGGCTATGACTCAATATTATAATTGCACGTATTACTAAAGCAACGTATAGAAGAGGAAGCTAGGTAAAGCCCAAAAAGGCTGCCTCCCCGGGGTGAAAAACCCCCTAGGAGAAAAAAAACCCCGGGCTTTTATCCGAGGAAAAATAAGTCCTAGGAAGGAAAAACCCTTGGGAGAACGGAAATGGAGATTTAGCGGAGATTAAGCGGTTCTGCCGGTGATCGTTGCTCAGGTATCAGCTGGGCATAACGTTGAAGGACGGCCAGTAGATCAGAGGTGTGCCGACTTTCACATCTACCGGGACTGGGTCTGTTTGTCTCGTCCTCGGGTCGAGGACGAGACAGGGAGAGAAAAACAAAATCGTATTAGCGTAGCAGCCGTTCATATGTATTGAAGTGTCACACAGTGATGTGGTTTAACTCAGCTTAGTTCCAGACAGACTAAATATTGCGGCATAATTATGTTATCCACAGTTGAGGATTTAGCAAATTGGGGGCCCAATGCGAGGGTGTATATGGTAAATAAGGGTCACCTTCCGATCTTTAAGAGAAAATGAAACCTGACGACCCGTTTGACTAAGGCCTAAAGCCCCACTGTCGTCGTTAATGCAGGTTCAGTGGCAAACGGGTCTATATTGTATACCATTTACAGGACCAGGAGAAGACGCCAAAAACATCGCAACCCGACCATACGTGTTAACCCGTTTGACTAAGGCCGGAAGCCCCACTGTCGTCGTTAATGCAGGTTCAGTGGCAAACGGGTCTGTATGGCATACTATTCATAAGACTTACGATAGCGCCAAAATCGCAACCCGACCATACGTGCCAACCCGTTTGACTAAGGCTGGAGGCCCCACTGTCGTCGTTAATGCAGGTTCAGTGGCAAACGGGTCTGTATGGCATACTATTCACAAGACACACGAAAGCGCGAAAAAACGCAACCCGACCATACATACCAACCCGTTTGACTAAGGCTGGAGGCCCCACTGTCGTCGTTAATGCAGGTTCAGTGGCAAACGGGTCTGTATGGCATACTATTCATAAGACTTACGATAGCGCCAAAATTGCAACCCGACCATACGTGCCAACCCGTTTGACTAAGGCTGGAGGCCCCACTGTCGTCGTTAATGCAGGTTCAGTGGCAAACGGGTATGTATGGCATACTATTCACAAGACACACGAAAGCGCGAAAAACGCAACCCGACCATACATACCAACCCGTTTGACTAAGGCTGGAGGCCCCACTGTCGTCGTTAATGCAGGTTCAGTGGCAAACGGGTCTGTATGGCATACTATTCACAAGACACACGAAAGCACCAAAATCGCAACCCGACCATACGTGCCAAACCGTTTGACTAAGGCCGAAAGCCCCACTGTCGTCGTTAATGCAGGTTCAGTGGCAAACGGTGGCAAACTATTTAATGCAATTCATTTTAAGTGTTCATGTAGAAAAGGTTTTTATTTATTTAAGGTTTACCATCATTCCTCAAAATATTTTCTTTTGTGTTAATCAGAAAAAAACTAATGCATAAGTGTTTAAAACAACACGAGGATGAGTAAATTATGAAAGAATTTTCATTGTACCTATAAAATTCCATCATTTTTTTATTCCTACTATGGGAGTCAATGGTCACTATCTGCTGTGGGTTTACCATCATTCCTCAAAATATTTTCTTTTGTGTTAATCAGAAAAAACTAATGTATACAGGTTTAAAATAACACAAGGATGAGTAAATTATGAAAGAATTTTCATTGAACCTATAAAATTCCATCATTTTTTTATTCCCACTATGGGAGTCAATGGTCACTATCTGCTGTGGGTTTACCATCATTCCTAAAAATATTTTCTTTTTGTGTTAATCAGAAAAAAACTAATGCATACAGGTTTAAAACAACACAAGGATGAGTAAATTATGAAAGAATTTTCATTGAACCTATAAAATTCCATCATTTTTTTATTCCTACTATGGGAGTCAATGGTCACTATCTGCTGTGGGTTTACCATCATTCCTCAAAATATTTTCTTTTGTGTTAATCAGAAAAAAGCTAATGCATAAATGTTTAAAACAACACGAGGATGAGTAAATTATGAAAGAATTTTCATTTAACCTATAAAATTCCATCATTTTTTTATTCCTACTATGGGAGTCAATGGTCACTATCTGCTGTGGGTTTACCATCATTCCTTAAAATATTTTCTTTTTGTGTTAATCAGAAAAAAACTAATGCATACAGGTTTAAAACAACACAAGGATGAGTAAATTATGAAAGAATTTTCATTGAACCTATAAAATTCCATCATTTTTTTATTCCTACTATGGGAGTCAATGGTCACTATCTGCTGTGGGTTTACCATCATTCCTTAAAATATTTTCTTTTGTGTTAATCAGAAAAAAACTAATGCATACAGGTTTAAAACAACACAAGGATGAGTAAATTATGAAAGAATTTTCATTGAACCTATAAAAATCCATCATTTTTTTAATCCTACTATGGGAGTAAATGGTAACTTTCTGCTGTGGGTTTACCATCATTCCTCAAAATATTTTATTTTGTGTTAATCAGAAAAAAACTAATGCATACAGGTTTAAAACAACACAAGGATGAGTAAATTATGAAATAATTTACATTTAACCTATAAAATTCCATCATTTTTTTATTCCTACTATGGGAGTCAATGGTCCCTATCTGCTGTGGGTTTACCATCATTCTTCAAAATATTTTCTTTTGTGTTAATCAGAAAAAAACTAATGCATACAGGTTTAAAACAACACAAGGATGAGTAAATTTTGAAATAATTTTCATTTAACCTATAAAATTCCATCATTTTTTTATTCCTACTATGGGAGTCAATGGTCACTATCTGCTGTGGGTTTACCATCATTCCTCAAAATATTTTCTTTTGTGTTAATCAGAAAAAAACTAATGCATAAATGTTTAAAACAACACGAGGATGAGTAAATTATGAAAGAATTTTCATTGTACCTATAAAATTCCATCATTTTTTTATTCCTACTATGGGAGTCAATGGTCACTATCTGCTGTGGGTTTACCATCATTCCTCAAAATATTTTTTTTGTGTTAATCAGAAAAAAACTAATGCATACAGGTTTAAAACAACACGAGGATGAGTAAATTATGAAAGAATTTTCATTGAACTTATAAAATTCCATCATTTTTTTATTCCTACTATGGGAGTCAATGGTCACTATCTGCTGTGGGTTTACCATCATTCCTCAAAATATTTTCTTTTGTGTTAATCAGAAAAAACTAATGTATACAGGTTTAAAATAACACAAGGATGAGTAAATTATGAAAGAATTTTCATTGAACCTATAAAATTCCATCATTTTTTTATTCCCACTATGGGAGTCAATGGTCACTATCTGCTGTGGGTTTACCATCATTCCTAAAAATATTTTCTTTTTGTGTTAATCAGAAAAAAACTAATGTATACAGGTTTAAAACAACACAAGGATGAGTAAATTATGAAAGAATTTTCATTGAACCTATAAAATTCCATCATTTTTTTATTCCTACTATGGGAGTCAATGGTCACTATCTGCTGTGGGTTTACCATCATTCCTCAAAATATTTTCTTTTGTGTTAATCAGAAAAAAACTAATGCATAAATGTTTAAAACAACACGAGGATGAGTAAATTATGAAAGAATTTTCATTGTACCTATAAAATTCCATCATTTTTTTATTCCTACTATGGGAGTCAATGGTCACTATCTGCTGTGGGTTTACCATCATTCCTAAAAATATTTTCTTTTTGTGTTAATCAGAAAAAAACTAATGCATACAGGTTTAAAACAACACAAGGATGAGTAAATTATGAAAGAATTTTCATTGAACCTATAAAATTCCATCATTTTTTTATTCCTACTATGGGAGTCAATGGTCACTATCTGCTGTGGGTTTACCATCATTCCTCAAAATATTTTCTTTTGTGTTAATCAGAAAAAAACTAATGCATACAGGTTTAAAATAACACAAGGATGAGTAAATTATGAAAGAATTTTCATTGAACCTATAAAATTCCATCATTTTTTTATTCCCACTATGGGAGTCAATGGTCACTATCTGCTGTGGGTTTACCATCATTCCTAAAAATATTTTCTTTTTGTGTTAATCAGAAAAAAACTAATGCATACAGGTTTAAAACAACACAAGGATGAGTAAATTATGAAAGAATTTTCATTGAACCTATAAAATTCCATCATTTTTTTATTCCTACTATGGGAGTCAATGGTCACTATCTGCTGTGGGTTTACCATCATTCCTCAAAATATTTTCTTTTGTGTTAATCAGAAAAAAGCTAATGCATAAATGTTTAAAACAACACGAGGATGAGTAAATTATGAAAGAATTTTCATTTAACCTATAAAATTCCATCATTTTTTTATTCCTACTATGGGAGTCAATGGTCACTATCTGCTGTGGGTTTACCATCATTCCTTAAAATATTTTCTTTTTGTGTTAATCAGAAAAAAACTAATGCATACAGGTTTAAAACAACACAAGGATGAGTAAATTATGAAAGAATTTTCATTGAACCTATAAAATTCCATCATTTTTTTATTCCTACTATGGGAGTCAATGGTCACTATCTGCTGTGGGTTTACCATCATTCCTTAAAATATTTTCTTTTGTGTTAATCAGAAAAAAACTAATGCATACAGGTTTAAAACAACACAAGGATGAGTAAATTATGAAAGAATTTTCATTGAACCTATAAAAATCCATCATTTTTTTAATCCTACTATGGGAGTAAATGGTAACTTTCTGCTGTGGGTTTACCATCATTCCTCAAAATATTTTATTTTGTGTTAATCAGAAAAAAACTAATGCATACAGGTTTAAAACAACACAAGGATGAGTAAATTATGAAATAATTTACATTTAACCTATAAAATTCCATCATTTTTTTATTCCTACTATGGGAGTCAATGGTCCCTATCTGCTGTGGGTTTACCATCATTCTTCAAAATATTTTCTTTTGTGTTAATCAGAAAAAAACTAATGCATACAGGTTTAAAACAACACAAGGATGAGTAAATTTTGAAATAATTTTCATTTAACCTATAAAATTCCATCATTTTTTATTCCTACTATGGGAGTCAATGGTCACTATCTGCTGTGGGTTTACCATCATTCCTCAAAATATTTTCTTTTGTGTTAATCAGAAAAAAACTAATGCATAAATGTTTAAAACAACACGAGGATGAGTAAATTATGAAAGAATTTTCATTGTACCTATAAAATTCCATCATTTTTTTATTCCTACTATGGGAGTCAATGGTCACTATCTGCTGTGGGTTTACCATCATTCCTCAAAATATTTTTTTTGTGTTAATCAGAAAAAAACTAATGCATACAGGTTTAAAACAACACGAGGATGAGTAAATTATGAAAGAATTTTCATTGAACTTATAAAATTCCATCATTTTTTTATTCCTACTATGGGAGTCAATGGTCACTATCTGCTGTGGGTTTACCATCATTCCTCAAAATATTTTCTTTTGTGTTAATCAGAAAAAACTAATGTATACAGGTTTAAAATAACACAAGGATGAGTAAATTATGAAAGAATTTTCATTGAACCTATAAAATTCCATCATTTTTTTATTCCCACTATGGGAGTCAATGGTCACTATCTGCTGTGGGTTTACCATCATTCCTAAAAATATTTTCTTTTTGTGTTAATCAGAAAAAAACTAATGTATACAGGTTTAAAACAACACAAGGATGAGTAAATTATGAAAGAATTTTCATTGAACCTATAAAATTCCATCATTTTTTTATTCCTACTATGGGAGTCAATGGTCACTATCTGCTGTGGGTTTACCATCATTCCTCAAAATATTTTCTTTTGTGTTAATCAGAAAAAAACTAATGCATAAATGTTTAAAACAACACGAGGATGAGTAAATTATGAAAGAATTTTCATTGTACCTATAAAATTCCATCATTTTTTTATTCCTACTATGGGAGTCAATGGTCACTATCTGCTGTGGGTTTACCATCATTCCTAAAAATATTTTCTTTTTGTGTTAATCAGAAAAAAACTAATGCATACAGGTTTAAAACAACACAAGGATGAGTAAATTATGAAAGAATTTTCATTGAACCTATAAAATTCCATCATTTTTTTATTCCTACTATGGGAGTCAATGGTCACTATCTGCTGTGGGTTTACCATCATTCCTCAAAATATTTTCTTTTGTGTTAATCAGAAAAAAACTAATGCATACAGGTTTAAAACAACACAAGGATGAGTAAATTATGAAAGAATTTTCATTGAACCTATAAAAATCCATCATTTTTTTAATCCTACTATGGGAGTCAATGGTAACTTTCTGCTGTGGGTTTACCATCATTCCTCAAAATATTTTATTTTGTGTTAATCAGAAATAAACTAATGCATACAGGTTTAAAACAACACAAGGATGAGTAAATTATGAAATAATTTTCATTTAACCTATAAAATTCCATCATTTTTTTATTCCTACTATGGGAGTCAATGGTCACTATCTGCTGTGGGTTTACCATCATTCCAAAAAATATTTTCTTTTTGTGTTAATCAGAAAAAAACTAATGCATACAGGTTTAAAACAACACAAGGATGAGTAAATTATGAAAGAATTTTCATTGAACCTATAAAATTCCATCATTTTTTTATTCCTACTATGGGAGTCAATGGTCACTATCTGCTGTGGGTTTACCATCATTCCTCAAAATATTTTCTTTTGTGTTAATCAGAAAAAAACTAATGCATACAGGTTTAAAACAACACAAGGATGAGTAAATTATGAAAGAATTTTCATTGAACCTATAAAAATCCATCATTTTTTTAATCCTACTATGGGAGTCAATGGTAACTTTCTGCTGTGGGTTTACCATCATTCCTCAAAATATTTTCTTTTGTGTTAATCAGACAAAAACTAATGCATACAGGTTTAAAACAACACAAGGATGAGTAAATTATGAAATAATTTTCATTTAACCAATAAAATTCCATCATTTTTTTTATTCCTACTATGGGAGTCAATGGTCCCTATCTGCTGTGGGTTTACCATCATTCCTCAAAATATATTCTTTTGTGTTAATCAGAAAAAAACTAATGCATACAGGTTTAAAACAACACAAGGATGAGTAAATTTTGAAATAATTTTCATTTAACCTATAAAATTCCATCATTTTTTTATTCCTACTATGGGAGTCAATGGTCACTATCTGCTGTGGGTTTACCATCATTCCTCAAAATATTTTCTTTTGTGTTAATCAGAAAAAAACTAATGCATAAATGTTTAAAACAACACGAGGATGAGTAAATTATGAAAGAATTTTCATTGTACCTATAAAATTCCATCATTTTTTCATTCCTACTATGGGAGTCAATGGTCACTATCTGCTGTGGGTTTACCATCATTCCTCAAAATATTTTTTTTTGTGTTAACACTCTGGGGTCGACGGTGGCGCGGGCGCCGCAAACTCTTTATTTTTTAATCACTCCGCAAAGAGACTTAAATTACTCTGCTGATTTTTGACATACAGATATGATTTATACATCATTTCAAACGTTAAAGTGTCTAGTTTTTTTCTGTCCACTCCCAATAAAAACAGAATGTTGTGCTTTTCGCAAAATTAAGAAAATAAACATGATGCACGTTCTGTTCTCTCTCCCTCAGTGAAGTCCTTTCAGAAACGCGTCAGAAAAATAAACTGTAACTTAACGAATACTTGGTGTAGAAACAAAAGATAAATGTCTACATAATGCTTGGAATGTCTCCTTTTAAATGATATAAGTGAAATTGAAAACAGATATTGTCATTCGGTGTAAACTGTATGAGAAGGAGGAGAAGTACCGTATTTCGCCAGTTACCTCATTATCTGTAATGAGATCGGATCGCCACACCCCCGCGCCATTGAAGTGAATGAGCAGAAACATATGCATGACTCGTGCCTCCTGCAGTCAATGGATATGCAATCCACAATCCTGTCTCTCCATTCCTTGTTGTTCCATCCGATTGCACCAAACATGACATAAATCCTTATTTCCTTGCGTATGTGTGTCAGTATCTCCAGACGCGAGTGTTTTCTTTGTTCTTCCGTCAAACAGTTCACGCGATTGGAACACACATACACAAACACGCGAGTCAGGAAACTCGACGCGCTTTTTGGTATTCTTATATAATGCGCGATTCCAAACAGTACAATCCTTATTTAGTTGCGTCTAAGCGCATATCTCCGCACAGCAAGTTTATTAAACACAGGATCACTCGCGTGTGCACACATTCACTGCTTTCATGATCAACACGTGAGGTAATGGCGGCGGCTGTAAACAAACATTGATACGTTTACCACGCGTGTCCCTTGTTGTGTTTCTACTATAATGATTACAAATACACAAATAAGAGTCCAGACAACGATAGGCAGTTGTTCTTTTGAGCTTTTTACTGCACAGAAGTAAACCTCTCGCTGGCCAACCAAACACTAACCCTGGGTTGAAGTGTGTTCATGTTAAGATGGCCAAACAGTATCTTTACCATGATTAAGCTACTATGGTTTTTAAAAGGTAACTTATACTTGTGAAATTAATAGAAAATATTTCAATAGAAATATATATAAATATATATAATGTGTGTGTATTTACATTATATTGAAAAGTAAACCTTATCATGGTTTTACTACAGAGAAAGTTATTCCTGTTGAACATCCACACAAGGCTCATTAGTGGCTCATTATTCAACTCTTTTGTCTCTCAGCTGTCAATCACTGATTATTCAGGAGCTTTCCCGCCTCCATGCATATAGCCTTTCCCAAGCAAAAGTGTCTTAGAAATTGTAAATCAATATCTTGCTTTATGTGATTGAGTAGGCCATATGATTTTCACATCATTTTGAAGAAAAAACTCTAGACTACTAGATCCAGTTTGGAAAGTCTTGGGAAAACATGTTTAGAATGAGTTTTGTGGAGTTATATCAGTGACTTAAAAATTTTGCTTTTTCAAAAACCACGCATAAACATTTTTCTCTCAAAAATACAAACATGTACATACATGTTGATTATATGATATTGTAGCCCAGTTTGTGATGAACACAGTGTTATGAGACTTTTGCCATTAATATGTTTTTAAGCAACTGAAAAAAGCACAAATGTCAGTGCATGTCAAAACTTCCCAAGGGCCCTAAAAACCCCTTAGACCCCAGAGGGTTAATCAGAAAAAAACTAATGCATAAATGTTTAAAACAACACGAGGATGAGTAAATTATGAAAGAATTTTCATTGTACCTATAAAATTCCATCATTTTTTCATTCCTACTATGGGAGTCAATGGTCACTATCTGCTGTGGGTTTACCATCATTCCTCAAAATATTTTTTTTTGTGTTAATCAGAAAAAAACTAATGCATACAGGTTTAAAACAACACGAGGATGAGTAAATTATGAAAGAATTTTCATTGAACTTATAAAATTCCATCATTTTTTATTCCTACTATGGGAGTCAATGGTCACTATCTGCTGTGGGTTTACCATCATTCCTCAAAATATTTTCTTTTGTGTTAATCAGAAAAAACTAATGTATACAGGTTTAAAATAACACAAGGATGAGTAAATTATGAAAGAATTTTCATTGAACCTATAAAATTCCATCATTTTTTTATTCCCACTATGGGAGTCAATGGTCACTATCTGCTGTGGGTTTACTATCATTCCTAAAAATATTTTCTTTTTGTGTTAATCAGAAAAAAACTAATGCATACGGGTTTAAAACAACACAAGGATGAGTAAATTATGAAAGAATTTTCATTGAACCTATAAAATTCCATCATTTTTTTATTCCTACTATGGGAGTCAATGGTCACTATCTGCTGTGGGTTTACCATCATTCCTAAAAATATTTTCTTTTTGTGTTAATCAGAAAAAAACTAATGCATACAGGTTTAAAACAACACAAGGATGAGTAAATTATGAAAGAATTTTCATTGAACCTATAAAATTCCATCATTTTTTTATTCCTACTATGGGAGTCAATGGTCACTATCTGCTGTGGGTTTACCATCATTCCTCAAAATATTTTCTTTTGTGTTAATCAGAAAAAAACTAATGCATAAATGTTTAAAACAACACGAGGATGAGTAAATTATGAAAGAATTTTCATTGTACCTATAAAATTCCATCATTTTTTCATTCCTACTATGGGAGTCAATGGTCACTATCTGCTGTGGGTTTACCATCATTCCTCAAAATATTTTTTTTTTGTGTTAATCAGAAAAAAACTAATGCATAAATGTTTAAAACAACACGAGGATGAGTAAATTATGAAAGAATTTTCATTGTACCTATAAAATTCCATCATTTTTTCATTCCTACTATGGGAGTCAATGGTCACTATCTGCTGTGGGTTTACCATCATTCCTCAAAATATTTTTTTTTGTGTTAATCAGAAAAAAACTAATGCATACAGGTTTAAAACAACACGAGGATGAGTAAATTATGAAAGAATTTTCATTGAACTTATAAAATTCCATCATTTTTTATTCCTACTATGGGAGTCAATGGTCACTATCTGCTGTGGGTTTACCATCATTCCTCAAAATATTTTCTTTTGTGTTAATCAGAAAAAACTAATGTATACAGGTTTAAAATAACACAAGGATGAGTAAATTATGAAAGAATTTTCATTGAACCTATAAAATTCCATCATTTTTTTATTCCCACTATGGGAGTCAATGGTCACTATCTGCTGTGGGTTTACTATCATTCCTAAAAATATTTTCTTTTTGTGTTAATCAGAAAAAAACTAATGCATACGGGTTTAAAACAACACAAGGATGAGTAAATTATGAAAGAATTTTCATTGAACCTATAAAATTCCATCATTTTTTTATTCCTACTATGGGAGTCAATGGTCACTATCTGCTGTGGGTTTACCATCATTCCTAAAAATATTTTCTTTTTGTGTTAATCAGAAAAAAACTAATGCATACAGGTTTAAAACAACACAAGGATGAGTAAATTATGAAAGAATTTTAATTGAACCTATAAAATTCCATCATTTTTTTATTCCTACTATGGGAGTCAATGGTCACTATCTGCTGTGGGTTTACCATCATTCCTCAAAATATTTTCTTTTGTGTTAATCAGAAAAAAACTAATGCATAAATGTTTAAAACAACACGAGGATGAGTAAATTATGAAAGAATTTTCATTGAACCTATAAAAATCCATCATTTTTTTAATCCTACTATGGGAGTCAATGGTCACTATCTGCTGTGGGTTTACCATCATTCCTCAAAATATTTTATTTTGTGTTAATCAGAAAAAACTAATGCATACGGGTTTAAAACAACACAAGGATGAGTAAATTATGAAAGAATTTTCATTGAACCTATAAAATTCCATCATTTTTTTATTCCTACTATGGGAGTCAATGGTCACTATCTGCTGTGGGTTTACCATCATTCCTAAAAATATTTTCTTTTTGTGTTAATCAGAAAAAACTAATGTATACAGGTTTAAAATAACACAAGGATGAGTAAATTATGAAAGAATTTTCATTGAACCTATAAAAATCCATCATTTTTTTAATCCTACTATGGGAGTCAATGGTAACTTTCTGCTGTGGGTTTACCATCATTCCTCAAAATATTTTCTTTTGTGTTAATCAGAAAAAAACTAATGCATACAGGTTTAAAACAACACAAGGATGAGTAAATTATGAAAGAATTTTCATTGAACCTATAAAAATCCATCATTTTTTTAATCCTACTATGGGAGTCAATGGTAACTTTCTGCTGTGGGTTTACCATCATTCCTCAAAATATTTTCTTTTGTGTTAATCAGACAAAAACTAATGCATACAGGTTTAAAACAACACAAGGATGAGTAAATTATGAAAGAATTTTCATTGAACCTATAAAATTCCATCATTTTTTTATTCCTACTATGGGAGTCAATGGTCACTATCTGCTGTGGGTTTACCATCATTCCTCAAAATATTTTCTTTTGTGTTAATCAGAAAAAAACTAATGCATAAATGTTTAAAACAACACGAGGATGAGTAAATTATGAAAGAATTTTCATTGAACCTATAAAAATCCATCATTTTTTTAATCCTACTATGGGAGTCAATGGTCACTATCTGCTGTGGGTTTACCATCATTCCTCAAAATATTTTATTTTGTGTTAATCAGAAAAAACTAATGTATACAGGTTTAAAATAACACAAGGATGAGTAAATTATGAAAGAATTTTCATTGAACCTATAAAATTCCATCATTTTTTTATTCTTACTATGGGAGTCAATGGTCACTATCTGCTGTGGGTTTACCATCATTCCTCAAAATATTTTTTTTTGTGTTAATCAGAAAAAAACTAATGCATACAGGTTTAAAACAACACGAGGATGAGTAAATTATGAAAGAATTTTCATTGAACTTATAAAATTCCATCATTTTTTATTCCTACTATGGGAGTCAATGGTCACTATCTGCTGTGGGTTTACCATCATTCCTCAAAATATTTTCTTTTGTGTTAATCAGAAAAAACTAATGTATACAGGTTTAAAATAACACAAGGATGAGTAAATTATGAAAGAATTTTCATTGAACCTATAAAATTCCATCATTTTTTTATTCCCACTATGGGAGTCAATGGTCACTATCTGCTGTGGGTTTACTATCATTCCTAAAAATATTTTCTTTTTGTGTTAATCAGAAAAAAACTAATGCATACGGGTTTAAAACAACACAAGGATGAGTAAATTATGAAAGAATTTTCATTGAACCTATAAAATTCCATCATTTTTTTATTCCTACTATGGGAGTCAATGGTCACTATCTGCTGTGGGTTTACCATCATTCCTAAAAATATTTTCTTTTTGTGTTAATCAGAAAAAAACTAATGCATACAGGTTTAAAACAACACAAGGATGAGTAAATTATGAAAGAATTTTCATTGAACCTATAAAATTCCATCATTTTTTTATTCCTACTATGGGAGTCAATGGTCACTATCTGCTGTGGGTTTACCATCATTCCTCAAAATATTTTCTTTTGTGTTAATCAGAAAAAAACTAATGCATAAATGTTTAAAACAACACGAGGATGAGTAAATTATGAAAGAATTTTCATTGTACCTATAAAATTCCATCATTTTTTCATTCCTACTATGGGAGTCAATGGTCACTATCTGCTGTGGGTTTACCATCATTCCTCAAATTTTTTTTTTTGTGTTAATCAGAAAAAAACTAATGCATAAATGTTTAAAACAACACGAGGATGAGTAAATTATGAAAGAATTTTCATTGTACCTATAAAATTCCATCATTTTTTCATTCCTACTATGGGAGTCAATGGTCACTATCTGCTGTGGGTTTACCATCATTCCTCAAAATATTTTTTTTTGTGTTAATCAGAAAAAAACTAATGCATACAGGTTTAAAACACACTATCATTCCTCAAAATATTTTCTTTTGTGTTAATCAGAAAAAAAACTAATGCATAAATGTTTAAAACAACACGAGGATGAGTAAATTATGAAAGAATTTTCATTGAACCTATAAAATTCCATCATTTTTTTATTCCTACTATGGGAGTCAATGGTCACTATCTGCTGTGGGTTTACTATCATTCCTAAAAATATTTTATTTTTGTGTTAATCAGAAAAAAACTAATGCATACGGGTTTAAAACAACACAAGGATGAGTAAATTATGAAAGAATTTTCATTGAACCTATAAAATTCCATCATTTTTTTATTCCTACTATGGGAGTCAATGGTCACTATCTGCTGTGGGTTTACCATCATTCCTAAAAATATTTTCTTTTTGTGTTAATCAGAAAAAACTAATGTATACAGGTTTAAAATAACACAAGGATGAGTAAATTATGAAAGAATTTTCATTGAACCTATAAAAATCCATCATTTTTTTAATCCTACTATGGGAGTCAATGGTAACTTTCTGCTGTGGGTTTACCATCATTCCTCAAAATATTTTCTTTTGTGTTAATCAGAAAAAAACTAATGCATACAGGTTTAAAACAACACAAGGATGAGTAAATTATGAAAGAATTTTCATTGAACCTATAAAAATCCATCATTTTTTTAATCCTACTATGGGAGTCAATGGTAACTTTCTGCTGTGGGTTTACCATCATTCCTCAAAATATTTTCTTTTGTGTTAATCAGACAAAAACTAATGCATACAGGTTTAAAACAACACAAGGATGAGTAAATTATGAAAGAATTTTCATTGAACCTATAAAATTCCATCATTTTTTTATTCCTACTATGGGAGTCAATGGTCACTATCTGCTGTGGGTTTACCATCATTCCTCAAAATATTTTCTTTTGTGTTAATCAGAAAAAAACTAATGCATAAATGTTTAAAACAACACGAGGATGAGTAAATTATGAAAGAATTTTCATTGAACCTATAAAAATCCATCATTTTTTTAATCCTACTATGGGAGTCAATGGTCACTATCTGCTGTGGGTTTACCATCATTCCTCAAAATATTTTATTTTGTGTTAATCAGAAAAAACTAATGTATACAGGTTTAAAATAACACAAGGATGAGTAAATTATGAAAGAATTTTCATTGAACCTATAAAATTCCATCATTTTTTTATTCTTACTATGGGAGTCAATGGTCACTATCTGCTGTGGGTTTACTATCATTCCTCAAAATATTTTCTTTTGTGTTAATCAGAAAAAAACTAATGCATAAATGTTTAAAACAACACGAGGATGAGTAAATTATGAAAGAATTTTCATTGAACCTATAAAATTCCATCATTTTTTTATTCCTACTATGGGAGTCAATGGTCACTATCTGCTGTGGGTTTACCATCATTCCTAAAAATATTTTCTTTTTGTGTTAATCAGAAAAAAACTAATGCATACAGGTTTAAAACAACACAAGGATGAGTAAATTATGAAAGAATTTTCATTGAACCTATAAAATTCCATCATTTTTTTATTCCTACTATGGGAGTCAATGGTCACTATCTGCTGTGGGTTTACCATCATTCCTCAAAATATTTTCTTTTGTGTTAATCAGAAAAAAACCAATGCATACAGGTTTAAAACAACACAAGGATGAGTAAATTATGAAAGAATTTTCATTGAACCTATAAAAATCCATCATTTTTTTAATCCTACTATGGGAGTCAATGGTAACTTTCTGCTGTGGGTTTACCATCATTCCTCAAAATATTTTATTTTGTGTTAATCAGAAAAAAACTAATGCATACAGGTTTAAAACAACACAAGGATGAGTAAATTATGAAATAATTTTCATTTAACCTATAAAATTCCATCATTTTTTTATTCCTACTATGGGAGTCAATGGTCACTATCTGCTGTGGGTTTACCATGATTCCAAAAAATATTTTCTTTTTGTGTTAATCAGAAAAAAACTAATGCATACAGGTTTAAAACAACACAAGGATGAGTAAATTATGAAAGAATTTTCATTGAACCTATAAAATTCCATCATTTTTTTATTCCTACTATGGGAGTCAATGGTCACTATCTGCTGTGGGTTTACCATCATTCCTCAAAATATTTTCTTTTGTGTTAATCAGAAAAAAACTAATGCATACAGGTTTAAAACAACACAAGGATGAGTAAATTATGAAAGAATTTTCATTGAACCTATAAAAATCCATCATTTTTTTAATCCTACTATGGGAGTCAATGGTAACTTTCTGCTGTGGGTTTACCATCATTCCTCAAAATATTTTCTTTTGTGTTAATCAGACAAAAACTAATGCATACAGGTTTAAAACAACACAAGGATGAGTAAATTATGAAATAATTTTCATTTAACCTATAAAATTCCATCATTTTTTTATTCCTACTATGGGAGTCAATGGTCCCTATCTGCTGTGGGTTTACCATCATTCCTCAAAATATTTTCTTTTGTGTTAATCAGAAAAAAACTAATGCATACAGGTTTAAAACAACACAAGGATGAGTAAATTTTGAAATAATTTTCATTTAACCTATAAAATTCCATCATTTTTTTATTCCTACTATGGGAGTCAATGGTCACTATCTGCTGTGGGTTTACCATCATTCCTCAAAATATTTTCTTTTGTGTTAATCAGAAAAAAACTAATGCATAAATGTTTAAAACAACACGAGGATGAGTAAATTATGAAAGAATTTTCATTGTACCTATAAAATTCCATCATTTTTTTATTCCTACTATGGGAGTCAATGGTCACTATCTGCTGTGGGTTTACCATCATTCCTCAAAATATTTTTTTTGTGTTAATCAGAAAAAAACTAATGCATACAGGTTTAAAACAACACGAGGATGAGTAAATTATGAAAGAATTTTCATTGAACTTATAAAATTCCATCATTTTTTTATTCCTACTATGGGAGTCAATGGTCACTATCTGCTGTGGGTTTACCATCATTCCTCAAAATATTTTTTTTGTGTTAATCAGAAAAAAACTAATGCATACAGGTTTAAAACAACACGAGGATGAGTAAATTATGAAAGAATTTTCATTGAACTTATAAAATTCCATCATTTTTTATTCCTACTATGGGAGTCAATGGTCACTATCTGCTGTGGGTTTACCATCATTCCTCAAAATATTTTCTTTTGTGTTAATCAGAAAAAACTAATGTATACAGGTTTAAAATAACACAAGGATGAGTAAATTATGAAAGAATTTTCATTGAACCTATAAAATTCCATCATTTTTTTATTCCCACTATGGGAGTCAATGGTCACTATCTGCTGTGGGTTTACTATCATTCCTAAAAATATTTTCTTTTTGTGTTAATCAGAAAAAAACTAATGCATACGGGTTTAAAACAACACAAGGATGAGTAAATTATGAAAGAATTTTCATTGAACCTATAAAATTCCATCATTTTTTTATTCCTACTATGGGAGTCAATGGTCACTATCTGCTGTGGGTTTACCATCATTCCTAAAAATATTTTCTTTTTGTGTTAATCAGAAAAAAACTAATGCATACAGGTTTAAAACAACACAAGGATGAGTAAATTATGAAAGAATTTTCATTGAACCTATAAAATTCCATCATTTTTTTATTCCTACTATGGGAGTCAATGGTCACTATCTGCTGTGGGTTTACCATCATTCCTCAAAATATTTTCTTTTGTGTTAATCAGAAAAAAACTAATGCATAAATGTTTAAAACAACACGAGGATGAGTAAATTATGAAAGAATTTTCATTGTACCTATAAAATTCCATCATTTTTTCATTCCTACTATGGGAGTCAATGGTCACTATCTGCTGTGGGTTTACCATCATTCCTCAAAATATTTTTTTTTGTGTTAATCAGAAAAAAACTAATGCATAAATGTTTAAAACAACACGAGGATGAGTAAATTATGAAAGAATTTTCATTGTACCTATAAAATTCCATCATTTTTTCATACCTACTATGGGAGTCAATGGTCACTATCTGCTGTGGGTTTACCATCATTCCTCAAAATATTTTTTTTTGTGTTAATCAGAAAAAAACTAATGCATACAGGTTTAAAACACACTATCATTCCTCAAAATATTTTCTTTTGTGTTAATCAGAAAAAAACTAATGCATAAATGTTTAAAACAACACGAGGATGAGTAAATTATGAAAGAATTTTCATTGAACCTATAAAATTCCATCATTTTTTTATTCCTACTATGGGAGTCAATGGTCACTATCTGCTGTGGGTTTACTATCATTCCTAAAAATATTTTATTTTTGTGTTAATCAGAAAAAAACTAATGCATACGGGTTTAAAACAACACAAGGATGAGTAAATTATGAAAGAATTTTCATTGAACCTATAAAATTCCATCATTTTTTTATTCCTACTATGGGAGTCAATGGTCACTATCTGCTGTGGGTTTACCATCATTCCTAAAAATATTTTCTTTTTGTGTTAATCAGAAAAAACTAATGTATACAGGTTTAAAATAACACAAGGATGAGTAAATTATGAAAGAATTTTCATTGAACCTATAAAAATCCATCATTTTTTTAATCCTACTATGGGAGTCAATGGTAACTTTCTGCTGTGGGTTTACCATCATTCCTCAAAATATTTTCTTTTGTGTTAATCAGAAAAAAACTAATGCATACAGGTTTAAAACAACACAAGGATGAGTAAATTATGAAAGAATTTTCATTGAACCTATAAAAATCCATCATTTTTTTAATCCTACTATGGGAGTCAATGGTAACTTTCTGCTGTGGGTTTACCATCATTCCTCAAAATATTTTCTTTTGTGTTAATCAGACAAAAACTAATGCATACAGGTTTAAAACAACACAAGGATGAGTAAATTATGAAAGAATTTTCATTGAACCTATAAAATTCCATCATTTTTTTATTCCTACTATGGGAGTCAATGGTCACTATCTGCTGTGGGTTTACCATCATTCCTCAAAATATTTTCTTTTGTGTTAATCAGAAAAAAACTAATGCATAAATGTTTAAAACAACACGAGGATGAGTAAATTATGAAAGAATTTTCATTGAACCTATAAAAATCCATCATTTTTTTAATCCTACTATGGGAGTCAATGGTCACTATCTGCTGTGGGTTTACCATCATTCCTCAAAATATTTTATTTTGTGTTAATCAGAAAAAACTAATGTATACAGGTTTAAAATAACACAAGGATGAGTAAATTATGAAAGAATTTTCATTGAACCTATAAAATTCCATCATTTTTTTATTCTTACTATGGGAGTCAATGGTCACTATCTGCTGTGGGTTTACTATCATTCCTCAAAATATTTTCTTTTGTGTTAATCAGAAAAAAACTAATGCATAAATGTTTAAAACAACACGAGGATGAGTAAATTATGAAAGAATTTTCATTGAACCTATAAAATTCCATCATTTTTTTATTCCTACTATGGGAGTCAATGGTCACTATCTGCTGTGGGTTTACCATCATTCCTAAAAATATTTTCTTTTTGTGTTAATCAGAAAAAAACTAATGCATACAGGTTTAAAACAACACAAGGATGAGTAAATTATGAAAGAATTTTCATTGAACCTATAAAATTCCATCATTTTTTTATTCCTACTATGGGAGTCAATGGTCACTATCTGCTGTGGGTTTACCATCATTCCTCAAAATATTTTCTTTTGTGTTAATCAGAAAAAAACCAATGCATACAGGTTTAAAACAACACAAGGATGAGTAAATTATGAAAGAATTTTCATTGAACCTATAAAAATCCATCATTTTTTTAATCCTACTATGGGAGTCAATGGTAACTTTCTGCTGTGGGTTTACCATCATTCCTCAAAATATTTTATTTTGTGTTAATCAGAAAAAAACTAATGCATACAGGTTTAAAACAACACAAGGATGAGTAAATTATGAAATAATTTTCATTTAACCTATAAAATTCCATCATTTTTTTATTCCTACTATGGGAGTCAATGGTCACTATCTGCTGTGGGTTTACCATGATTCCAAAAAATATTTTCTTTTTGTGTTAATCAGAAAAAAACTAATGCATACAGGTTTAAAACAACACAAGGATGAGTAAATTATGAAAGAATTTTCATTGAACCTATAAAATTCCATCATTTTTTTATTCCTACTATGGGAGTCAATGGTCACTATCTGCTGTGGGTTTACCATCATTCCTCAAAATATTTTCTTTTGTGTTAATCAGAAAAAAACTAATGCATACAGGTTTAAAACAACACAAGGATGAGTAAATTATGAAAGAATTTTCATTGAACCTATAAAAATCCATCATTTTTTTAATCCTACTATGGGAGTCAATGGTAACTTTCTGCTGTGGGTTTACCATCATTCCTCAAAATATTTTCTTTTGTGTTAATCAGACAAAAACTAATGCATACAGGTTTAAAACAACACAAGGATGAGTAAATTATGAAATAATTTTCATTTAACCTATAAAATTCCATCATTTTTTTATTCCTACTATGGGAGTCAATGGTCCCTATCTGCTGTGGGTTTACCATCATTCCTCAAAATATTTTCTTTTGTGTTAATCAGAAAAAAACTAATGCATACAGGTTTAAAACAACACAAGGATGAGTAAATTTTGAAATAATTTTCATTTAACCTATAAAATTCCATCATTTTTTTATTCCTACTATGGGAGTCAATGGTCACTATCTGCTGTGGGTTTACCATCATTCCTCAAAATATTTTCTTTTGTGTTAATCAGAAAAAAACTAATGCATAAATGTTTAAAACAACACGAGGATGAGTAAATTATGAAAGAATTTTCATTGTACCTATAAAATTCCATCATTTTTTTATTCCTACTATGGGAGTCAATGGTCACTATCTGCTGTGGGTTTACCATCATTCCTCAAAATATTTTTTTTGTGTTAATCAGAAAAAAACTAATGCATACAGGTTTAAAACAACACGAGGATGAGTAAATTATGAAAGAATTTTCATTGAACTTATAAAATTCCATCATTTTTTTATTCCTACTATGGGAGTCAATGGTCACTATCTGCTGTGGGTTTACCATCATTCCTCAAAATATTTTCTTTTGTGTTAATCAGAAAAAACTAATGTATACAGGTTTAAAATAACACAAGGATGAGTAAATTATGAAAGAATTTTCATTGAACCTATAAAATTCCATCATTTTTTTATTCCCACTATGGGAGTCAATGGTCACTATCTGCTGTGGGTTTACCATCATTCCTCAAAATATTTTTTTTGTGTTAATCAGAAAAAAACTAATGCATACAGGTTTAAAACAACACGAGGATGAGTAAATTATGAAAGAATTTTCATTGAACTTATAAAATTCCATCATTTTTTTATTCCCACTATGGGAGTCAATGGTCACTATCTGCTGTGGGTTTACCATCATTCCTAAAAATATTTTCTTTTTGTGTTAATCAGAAAAAAACTAATGCATACAGGTTTAAAACAACACAAGGATGAGTAAATTATGAAAGAATTTTCATTGAACCTATAAAATTCCATCATTTTTTTATTCCTACTATGGGAGTCAATGGTCACTATCTGCTGTGGGTTTACCATCATTCCTCAAAATATTTTCTTTTGTGTTAATCAGTAAAAAACTAATGCATAAATGTTTAAAACAACACGAGGATGAGTAAATTATGAAAGAATTTTCATTGAACCTATAAAAATCCATCATTTTTTTAATCCTACTATGGGAGTCAATGGTCACTATCTGCTGTGGGTTTAATTAATTAATTTAATTAATTAGTTACATTTATATAGCGCTTTTCCAGTGCTCAAAGCGCTTTACATATGAATGGGGGAATCTCCTCAACCACCACCAATGTGCAACATCCACCTGGATGATGCGACGGCAGCCATATTGCGCCAGAACGCCCACCACACACCAGCTTATTAGTGGAGAGGAGACCGAGTGATATAGCCAATTAGTATGAGGGATGATTAGTAGGCCAATGGGCAAGTTTGGCCAGGATGCCGGGGCACACCCCTACTCTTTTTCGAAGGACATCCTGGGATTTTTTTAATGACCACAGAGAGTCAGGACCTCGGTTTAACGTCTCATCCGAAGGACGGTGCTTTTTTTGACAGTATAGTGTCCCCGTCACTATACTGGGGCATTAGGACCCACACAGACCACAGGGTGAGCACCCCCTGCTGGTCTCACTAACACCTCTACCAGCAGCAACCTGGTTTTCCCAGGTGGTCTCCCATCCAAGTACTAACCAGGCTCAGCCCTGCTTAGCTTCAGTGGGCAAGCTGTCTTGGGCTACAGGGTGATATGGCTGCTGGCAATGATGGTAAATGATGGTTTACCATCATTCCTCAAAATATTTTATTTTGTGTTAATCAGAAAAAACTAATGTATACAGGTTTAAAATAACACAAGGATGAGTAAATTTTGAAAGAATTTTCATTGAACCTATAAAATTCCATCATTTTTTTATTCCTACTATGGGAGTCAATGGTCCCTATCTGCTGTGGGTTTACCATCATTCCTCAAAATATTTTCTTTTGTGTTAATCAGAAAAAACCTAATGCTTACAGGTTTAAAACAACACAAGGATGAGTAAATTTTGAAATAATTTTCATTTAACCTATAAAATTCCATCATTTTTTATTCCTACTATGGGAGTCAATGGTCACTATCTGCTGTGGGTTTACCATCATTCCTCAAAATATTTTCTTTTGTGTTAATCAGAAAAAAAAACTAATGCATAAATGTTTAAAACAACACGAGGATGAGTAAATTATGAAAGAATTTTCATTGTACCTATAAAATTCCATCATCTTTTTATTCCTACTATGGGAGTCAATGGTCACTATCTGCTGTGGGTTTACCATCATTCCTCAAAATATTTTTTTTGTGTTAATCAGAAAAAAACTAATGCATACAGGTTTAAAACAACACAAGGATGAGTAAATTATGAAAGAATTTTCATTGAACTTATAAAATTCCATCATTTTTTTATTCCTACTATGGGAGTCAATGGTCACTATCTGCTGTGGGTTTACCATCATTCCTCAAAATATTTTCTTTTGTGTTAATCAGAAAAAACTAATGTATACAGGTTTAAAATAACACAAGGATGAGTAAATTATGAAAGAATTTTCATTGAACCTATAAAATTCCATCATTTTTTTATTCCCACTATGGGAGTCAATGGTCACTATCTGCTGTGGGTTTACCATCATTCCTAAAAATATTTTCTTTTTGTGTTAATCAGAAAAAAACTAATGCATACAGGTTTAAAACAACACAAGGATGAGTAAATTATGAAAGAATTTTCATTGAACCTATAAAATTCCATCATTTTTTTATTCCTACTATGGGAGTCAATGGTCACTATCTGCTGTGGGTTTACCATCATTCCTCAAAATATTTTCTTTTGTGTTAATCAGAAAAAAACTAATGCATAAATGTTTAAAACAACACGAGGATGAGTAAATTATGAAAGAATTTTCATTGAACCTATAAAATTCCATCATTTTTTTATTCCTACTATGGGAGTCAATGGTCACTATCTGCTGTGGGTTTACCATCATTCCTTAAAATATTTTCTTTTTGTGTTATTCAGAAAAAAACTAATGCATACAGGTTTAAAACAACACAAGGATGAGTAAATTATGAAAGAATTTTCATTGAACCTATAAAATTCCATCATTTTTTTATTCCTACTATGGGAGTCAATGGTCACTATCTGCTGTGGGTTTACCATCATTCCTTAAAATATTTTCTTTTGTGTTAATCAGAAAAAAACTAATGCATACAGGTTTAAAACAACACAAGGATGAGTAAATTATGAAAGAATTTTCATTGAACCTATAAAATTCCATCATTTTTTTATTCCTACTATGGGAGTCAATGGTCACTATCTGCTGTGGGTTTACCATCATTCCTCAAAATATTTTCTTTTGTGTTAATCAGAAAAAAACTAATGCATAAATGTTTAAAACAACACGAGTATGAGTAAATTATGAAAGAATTTTCATTGTACCTATAAAATTCCATCATTTTTTTATTCCTACTATGGGAGTCAATGGTCACTATCTGCTGTGGGTTTACCATCATTCCTCAAAATATTTTTTTTGTGTTAATCAGAAAAAAACTAATGCATACAGGTTTAAAACAACACGAGGATGAGTAAATTATGAAAGAATTTTCATTGAACTTATAAAATTCCATCATTTTTTTATTCCTACTATGGGAGTCAATGGTCACTATCTGCTGTGGGTTTACCATCATTCCTCAAAATATTTTCTTTTGTGTTAATCAGAAAAAACTAATGTATACAGGTTTAAAATAACACAAGGATGAGTAAATTATGAAAGAATTTTCATTGAACCTATAAAATTCCATCATTTTTTTATTCCCACTATGGGAGTCAATGGTCACTATCTGCTGTGGGTTTACCATCATTCCTAAAAATTTTTTCTTTTTGTGTTAATCAGAAAAAAACTAATGCATACAGGTTTAAAACAACACAAGGATGAGTAAATTATGAAAGAATTTTCATTGAACCTATAAAATTCCATCATTTTTTTATTCCTACTATGGGAGTCAATGGTCACTATCTGCTGTGGGTTTACCATCATTCCTCAAAATATTTTCTTTTGTGTTAATCAGAAAAAAACTAATGCATAAATGTTTAAAACAACACGAGGATGAGTAAATGATGAAAGAATTTTCATTTTACCTATAAAATTCCATCATTTTTTTATTCCTACTATGGGAGTCAATGGTCACTATCTGCTGTGGGTTTACCATCATTCCTAAAAATATTTTCTTTTTGTGTTAATCAGAAAAAAACTAATGCATACAGGTTTAAAACAACACAAGGATGAGTAAATTATGAAAGAATTTTCATTGAACCTATAAAATTCCATCATTTTTTTATTCCTACTATGGGAGTCAATGGTCACTATCTGCTGTGGGTTTACCATCATTCCTCAAAATATTTTCTTTTGTGTTAATCAGAAAAAAACTAATGCATACAGGTTTAAAACAACACAAGGATGAGTAAATTATGAAAGAATTTTCATTGAACCTATAAAAATCCATCATTTTTTTAATCCTACTATGGGAGTCAATGGTAACTTTCTGCTGTGGGTTTACCATCATTCCTCAAAATATTTTATTTTGTGTTAATCAGAAAAAAACTAATGCATACAGGTTTAAAACAACACGAGGATGAGTAAATTATGAAAGAATTTTCATTGAACTTATAAAATTCCATCATTTTTTTATTCCTACTATGGGAGTCAATGGTCACTATCTGCTGTGGGTTTACCATCATTCCTCAAAATATTTTCTTTTGTGTTAATCAGAAAAAACTAATGTATACAGGTTTAAAATAACACAAGGATGAGTAAATTATGAAAGAATTTTCATTGAACCTATAAAATTCCATCATTTTTTTATTCCCACTATGGGAGTCAATGGTCACTATCTGCTGTGGGTTTACCATCATTCCTAAAAATATTTTCTTTTTGTGTTAATCAGAAAAAAACTAATGCATACAGGTTTAAAACAACACAAGGATGAGTAAATTATGAAAGAATTTTCATTGAACCTATAAAATTCCATCATTTTTTTATTCCTACTATGGGAGTCAATGGTCACTATCTGCTGTGGGTTTACCATCATTCCTCAAAATATTTACTTTTGTGTTAATCAGAAAAAACTAATGTATACAGGTTTAAAATAACACAAGGATGAGTAAATTATGAAAGAATTTTCATTGAACCTATAAAATTCCATCATTTTTTTATTCCCACTATGGGAGTCAATGGTCACTATCTGCTGTGGGTTTACCATCATTCCTAAAAATATTTTCTTTTTGTGTTAATCAGAAAAAAACTAATGCATACAGGTTTAAAACAACACAAGGATGAGTAAATTATGAAAGAATTTTCATTGAACCTATAAAATTCCATCATTTTTTTATTCCTACTATGGGAGTCAATGGTCACTATCTGCTGTGGGTTTACCATCATTCCTCAAAATATTTTCTTTTGTGTTAATCAGAAAAAAACTAATGCATAAATGTTTAAAACAACACGAGGATGAGTAAATGATGAAAGAATTTTCATTGTACCTATAAAATTCCATCATTTTTTTATTCCTACTATGGGAGTCAATGGTCACTATCTGCTGTGGGTTTACCATCATTCCTAAAAATATTTTCTTTTTGTGTTAATCAGAAAAAAACTAATGCATACAGGTTTAAAACAACACAAGGATGAGTAAATTATGAAAGAATTTTCATTGAACCTATAAAATTCCATCATTTTTTTATTCCTACTATGGGAGTCAATGGTCACTATCTGCTGTGGGTTTACCATCATTCCTCAAAATATTTTATTTTGTGTTAATCAGAAAAAAACTAATGCATACAGGTTTAAAACAACACAAGGATGAGTAAATTATGAAATAATTTTCATTTAACCTATAAAATTCCATCATTTTTTTATTCCTACTATGGGAGTCAATGGTCACTATCTGCTGTGGGTTTACCATCATTCCAAAAAATATTTTCTTTTTGTGTTAATCAGAAAAAAACTAATGCATACAGGTTTAAAACAACACAAGGATGAGTAAATTATGAAAGAATTTTCATTGAACCTATAAAATTCCATCATTTTTTATTCCTACTATGGGAGTCAATGGTCACTATCTGCTGTGGGTTTACCATCATTCCTCAAAATATTTTCTTTTGTGTTAATCAGAAAAAAACTAATGCATACAGGTTTAAAACAACACAAGGATGAGTAAATTATGAAAGAATTTTCATTGAACCTATAAAAATCCATCATTTTTTTAATCCTACTATGGGAGTCAATGGTAACTTTCTGCTGTGGGTTTACCATCATTCCTCAAAATATTTTCTTTTGTGTTAATCAGACAAAAACTAATGCATACAGGTTTAAAACAACACAAGGATGAGTAAATTATGAAATAATTTTCATTGAACCTATAAAATTCCATCATTTTTTTATTCCTACTATGGGAGTCAATGGTCCCTATCTGCTGTGGGTTTACCATCATTCCTCAAAATATTTTCTTTTGTGTTAATCAGAAAAAAACTAATGCATACAGGTTTAAAACAACACAAGGATGAGTAAATTTTGAAATAATTTTCATTTAACCTATAAAATTCCATCATTTTTTTATTCCTACTATGGGAGTCAATGGTCACTATCTGCTGTGGGTTTACCATCATTCCTCAAAATATTTTCTTTTGTGTTAATCAGAAAAAAACTAATGCATAAATGTTTAAAACAACACGAGGATGAGTAAATTATGAAAGAATTTTCATTGTACCTATAAAATTCCATCATTTTTTATTCCTACTATGGGAGTCAATGGTCACTATCTGCTGTGGGTTTACCATCATTCCTCAAAATATTTTCTTTTGTGTTAATCAGAAAAAAACTAATGCATAAATGTTTAAAACAACACGAGGATGAGTAAATTATGAAAGAATTTTCATTGTACCTATAAAATTCCATCATTTTTTTATTCCCACTATGGGAGTCAATGGTCACTATCTGCTGTGGGTTTACCATCATTCCTCAAAATATTTTCTTTTGTGTTAATCAGAAAAAAACTAATGCATAAATGTTTAAAACAACACGAGGATGAGTAAATGATGAAAGAATTTTCATTTTACCTATAAAATTCCATCATTTTTTTATTCCTACTATGGGAGTCAATGGTCACTATCTGCTGTGGGTTTACCATCATTCCTAAAAATATTTTCTTTTTGTGTTAATCAGAAAAAAACTAATGCATACAGGTTTAAAACAACACAAGGATGAGTAAATTATGAAAGAATTTTCATTGAACCTATAAAATTCCATCATTTTTTTATTCCTACTATGGGAGTCAATGGTCACTATCTGCTGTGGGTTTACCATCATTCCTCAAAATATTTTCTTTTGTGTTAATCAGAAAAAAACTAATGCATACAGGTTTAAAACAACACAAGGATGAGTAAATTATGAAAGAATTTTCATTGAACCTATAAAAATCCATCATTTTTTTAATCCTACTATGGGAGTCAATGGTAACTTTCTGCTGTGGGTTTACCATCATTCCTCAAAATATTTTATTTTGTGTTAATCAGAAAAAAACTAATGCATACAGGTTTAAAACAACACGAGGATGAGTAAATTATGAAAGAATTTTCATTGAACTTATAAAATTCCATCATTTTTTTATTCCTACTATGGGAGTCAATGGTCACTATCTGCTGTGGGTTTACCATCATTCCTCAAAATATTTTCTTTTGTGTTAATCAGAAAAAACTAATGTATACAGGTTTAAAATAACACAAGGATGAGTAAATTATGAAAGAATTTTCATTGAACCTATAAAATTCCATCATTTTTTTATTCCCACTATGGGAGTCAATGGTCACTATCTGCTGTGGGTTTACCATCATTCCTAAAAATATTTTCTTTTTGTGTTAATCAGAAAAAAACTAATGCATACAGGTTTAAAACAACACAAGGATGAGTAAATTATGAAAGAATTTTCATTGAACCTATAAAATTCCATCATTTTTTTATTCCTACTATGGGAGTCAATGGTCACTATCTGCTGTGGGTTTACCATCATTCCTCAAAATATTTTATTTTGTGTTAATCAGAAAAAAACTAATGCATAAATGTTTAAAACAACACGAGGATGAGTAAATGATGAAAGAATTTTCATTGTACCTATAAAATTCCATCATTTTTTTATTCCTACTATGGGAGTCAATGGTCACTATCTGCTGTGGGTTTACCATCATTCCTAAAAATATTTTCTTTTTGTGTTAATCAGAAAAAAACTAATGCATACAGGTTTAAAACAACACAAGGATGAGTAAATTATGAAAGAATTTTCATTGAACCTATAAAATTCCATCATTTTTTTATTCCTACTATGGGAGTCAATGGTCACTATCTGCTGTGGGTTTACCATCATTCCTCAAAATATTTTCTTTTGTGTTAATCAGAAAAAAACTAATGCATACAGGTTTAAAACAACACAAGGATGAGTAAATTATGAAAGAATTTTCATTGAACCTATAAAAATCCATCATTTTTTTAATCCTACTATGGGAGTCAATGGTAACTTTCTGCTGTGGGTTTACCATCATTCCTCAAAATATTTTATTTTGTGTTAATCAGAAAAAAACTAATGCATACAGGTTTAAAACAACACAAGGATGAGTAAATAATGAAATAATTTTCATTTAACCTATAAAATTCCATCATTTTTTTATTCCTACTATGGGAGTCAATGGTCACTATCTGCTGTGGGTTTACCATCATTCCAAAAAATATTTTCTTTTTGTGTTAATCAGAAAAAAACTAATGCATACAGGTTTAAAACAACACAAGGATGAGTAAATTATGAAAGAATTTTCATTGAACCTATAAAATTCCATCATTTTTTATTCCTACTATGGGAGTCAATGGTCACTATCTGCTGTGGGTTTACCATCATTCCTCAAAATATTTTCTTTTGTGTTAATCAGAAAAAAACTAATGCATACAGGTTTAAAACAACACAAGGATGAGTAAATTATGAAAGAATTTTCATTGAACCTATAAAAATCCATCATTTTTTTAATCCTACTATGGGAGTCAATGGTAACTTTCTGCTGTGGGTTTACCATCATTCCTCAAAATATTTTCTTTTGTGTTAATCAGACAAAAACTAATGCATACAGGTTTAAAACAACACAAGGATGAGTAAATTATGAAATAATTTTCATTGAACCTATAAAATTCCATCATTTTTTTATTCCTACTATGGGAGTCAATGGTCCCTATCTGCTGTGGGTTTACCATCATTCCTCAAAATATTTTCTTTTGTGTTAATCAGAAAAAAACTAATGCATACAGGTTTAAAACAACACAAGGATGAGTAAATTTTGAAATAATTTTCATTTAACCTATAAAATTCCATCATTTTTTTATTCCTACTATGGGAGTCAATGGTCACTATCTGCTGTGGGTTTACCATCATTCCTCAAAATATTTTCTTTTGTGTTAATCAGAAAAAAACTAATGCATAAATGTTTAAAACAACACGAGGATGAGTAAATTATGAAAGAATTTTCATTGTACCTATAAAATTCCATCATTTTTTATTCCTACTATGGGAGTCAATGGTCACTATCTGCTGTGGGTTTACCATCATTCCTCAAAATATTTTCTTTTGTGTTAATCAGAAAAAAACTAATGCATAAATGTTTAAAACAACACGAGGATGAGTAAATTATGAAAGAATTTTCATTGTACCTATAAAATTCCATCATTTTTTTATTCCCACTATGGGAGTCAATGGTCACTATCTGCTGTGGGTTTACCATCATTCCTCAAAATATTTTCTTTTGTGTTAATCAGAAAAAAACTAATGCATAAATGTTTAAAACAACACGAGGATGAGTAAATGATGAAAGAATTTTCATTTTACCTATAAAATTCCATCATTTTTTTATTCCTACTATGGGAGTCAATGGTCACTATCTGCTGTGGGTTTACCATCATTCCTAAAAATATTTTCTTTTTGTGTTAATCAGAAAAAAACTAATGCATACAGGTTTAAAACAACACAAGGATGAGTAAATTATGAAAGAATTTTCATTGAACCTATAAAATTCCATCATTTTTTTATTCCTACTATGGGAGTCAATGGTCACTATCTGCTGTGGGTTTACCATCATTCCTCAAAATATTTTCTTTTGTGTTAATCAGAAAAAAACTAATGCATACAGGTTTAAAACAACACAAGGATGAGTAAATTATGAAAGAATTTTCATTGAACCTATAAAAATCCATCATTTTTTTAATCCTACTATGGGAGTCAATGGTAACTTTCTGCTGTGGGTTTACCATCATTCCTCAAAATATTTTATTTTGTGTTAATCAGAAAAAAACTAATGCATACAGGTTTAAAACAACACGAGGATGAGTAAATTATGAAAGAATTTTCATTGAACTTATAAAATTCCATCATTTTTTTATTCCTACTATGGGAGTCAATGGTCACTATCTGCTGTGGGTTTACCATCATTCCTCAAAATATTTTCTTTTGTGTTAATCAGAAAAAACTAATGTATACAGGTTTAAAATAACACAAGGATGAGTAAATTATGAAAGAATTTTCATTGAACCTATAAAATTCCATCATTTTTTTATTCCCACTATGGGAGTCAATGGTCACTATCTGCTGTGGGTTTACCATCATTCCTAAAAATATTTTCTTTTTGTGTTAATCAGAAAAAAACTAATGCATACAGGTTTAAAACAACACAAGGATGAGTAAATTATGAAAGAATTTTCATTGAACCTATAAAATTCCATCATTTTTTTATTCCTACTATGGGAGTCAATGGTCACTATCTGCTGTGGGTTTACCATCATTCCTCAAAATATTTTATTTTGTGTTAATCAGAAAAAAACTAATGCATAAATGTTTAAAACAACACGAGGATGAGTAAATGATGAAAGAATTTTCATTGTACCTATAAAATTCCATCATTTTTTTATTCCTACTATGGGAGTCAATGGTCACTATCTGCTGTGGGTTTACCATCATTCCTAAAAATATTTTCTTTTTGTGTTAATCAGAAAAAAACTAATGCATACAGGTTTAAAACAACACAAGGATGAGTAAATTATGAAAGAATTTTCATTGAACCTATAAAATTCCATCATTTTTTTATTCCTACTATGGGAGTCAATGGTCACTATCTGCTGTGGGTTTACCATCATTCCTCAAAATATTTTCTTTTGTGTTAATCAGAAAAAAACTAATGCATACAGGTTTAAAACAACACAAGGATGAGTAAATTATGAAAGAATTTTCATTGAACCTATAAAAATCCATCATTTTTTTAATCCTACTATGGGAGTCAATGGTAACTTTCTGCTGTGGGTTTACCATCATTCCTCAAAATATTTTATTTTGTGTTAATCAGAAAAAAACTAATGCATACAGGTTTAAAACAACACAAGGATGAGTAAATAATGAAATAATTTTCATTTAACCTATAAAATTCCATCATTTTTTTATTCCTACTATGGGAGTCAATGGTCACTATCTGCTGTGGGTTTACCATCATTCCAAAAAATATTTTCTTTTTGTGTTAATCAGAAAAAAACTAATGCATACAGGTTTAAAACAACACAAGGATGAGTAAATTATGAAAGAATTTTCATTGAACCTATAAAATTCCATCATTTTTTATTCCTACTATGGGAGTCAATGGTCACTATCTGCTGTGGGTTTACCATCATTCCTCAAAATATTTTCTTTTGTGTTAATCAGAAAAAAACTAATGCATACAGGTTTAAAACAACACAAGGATGAGTAAATTATGAAAGAATTTTCATTGAACCTATAAAAATCCATCATTTTTTTAATCCTACTATGGGAGTCAATGGTAACTTTCTGCTGTGGGTTTACCATCATTCCTCAAAATATTTTCTTTTGTGTTAATCAGACAAAAACTAATGCATACAGGTTTAAAACAACACAAGGATGAGTAAATTATGAAATAATTTTCATTGAACCTATAAAATTCCATCATTTTTTTATTCCTACTATGGGAGTCAATGGTCCCTATCTGCTGTGGGTTTACCATCATTCCTCAAAATATTTTCTTTTGTGTTAATCAGAAAAAAACTAATGCATACAGGTTTAAAACAACACAAGGATGAGTAAATTTTGAAATAATTTTCATTTAACCTATAAAATTCCATCATTTTTTTATTCCTACTATGGGAGTCAATGGTCACTATCTGCTGTGGGTTTACCATCATTCCTCAAAATATTTTCTTTTGTGTTAATCAGAAAAAAACTAATGCATAAATGTTTAAAACAACACGAGGATGAGTAAATTATGAAAGAATTTTCATTGTACCTATAAAATTCCATCATTTTTTATTCCTACTATGGGAGTCAAGGGTCACTATCTGCTGTGGGTTTACCATCATTCCTCAAAATATTTTCTTTTGTGTTAATCAGAAAAAAACTAATGCATAAATGTTTAAAACAACACGAGGATGAGTAAATTATGAAAGAATTTTCATTGTACCTATAAAATTCCATCATTTTTTTATTCCTACTATGGGAGTCAATGGTCACTATCTGCTGTGGGTTTACCATCATTCCTTAAAATATTTTCTTTTGTGTTAATCAGAAAAAAACTAATGCATACAGGTTTAAAACAACACAAGGATGAGTAAATTATGAAAGAATTTTCATTGAACCTATAAAATTCCATCATTTTTTTATTCCTACTATGGGAGTCAATGGTCACTATCTGCTGTGGGTTTACCATCATTCCTCAAAATATTTTCTTTTGTGTTAATCAGAAAAAAACTAATGCATAAATGTTTAAAACAACACGAGGATGAGTAAATGATGAAAGAATTTTCATTTTACCTATAAAATTCCATCATTTTTTTATTCCTACTATGGGAGTCAATGGTCACTATCTGCTGTGGGTTTACCATCATTCCTAAAAATATTTTCTTTTTGTGTTAATCAGAAAAAAACTAATGCATACAGGTTTAAAACAACACGAGGATGAGTAAATTATGAAAGAATTTTCATTGAACTTATAAAATTCCATCATTTTTTTATTCCTACTATGGGAGTCAATGGTCACTATCTGCTGTGGGTTTACCATCATTCCTCAAAATATTTACTTTTGTGTTAATCAGAAAAAACTAATGTATACAGGTTTAAAATAACACAAGGATGAGTAAATTATGAAAGAATTTTCATTGAACCTATAAAATTCCATCATTTTTTTATTCCCACTATGGGAGTCAATGGTCACTATCTGCTGTGGGTTTACCATCATTCCTAAAAATATTTTCTTTTTGTGTTAATCAGAAAAAAACTAATGCATACAGGTTTAAAACAACACAAGGATGAGTAAATTATGAAAGAATTTTCATTGAACCTATAAAATTCCATCATTTTTTTATTCCTACTATGGGAGTCAATGGTCACTATCTGCTGTGGGTTTACCATCATTCCTCAAAATATTTTCTTTTGTGTTAATCAGAAAAAAACTAATGCATAAATGTTTAAAACAACACGAGGATGAGTAAATGATGAAAGAATTTTCATTGTACCTATAAAATTCCATCATTTTTTTATTCCTACTATGGGAGTCAATGGTCACTATCTGCTGTGGGTTTACCATCATTCCTAAAAATATTTTCTTTTTGTGTTAATCAGAAAAAAACTAATGCATACAGGTTTAAAACAACACAAGGATGAGTAAATTATGAAAGAATTTTCATTGAACCTATAAAATTCCATCATTTTTTTATTCCTACTATGGGAGTCAATGGTCACTATCTGCTGTGGGTTTACCATCATTCCTCAAAATATTTTATTTTGTGTTAATCAGAAAAAAACTAATGCATACAGGTTTAAAACAACACAAGGATGAGTAAATTATGAAAGAATTTTCATTGAACCTATAAAAATCCATCATTTTTTTAATCCTACTATGGGAGTCAATGGTAACTTTCTGCTGTGGGTTTACCATCATTCCTCAAAATATTTTATTTTGTGTTAATCAGAAAAAAACTAATGCATACAGGTTTAAAACAACACAAGGATGAGTAAATTATGAAATAATTTTCATTTAACCTATAAAATTCCATCATTTTTTTATTCCTACTATGGGAGTCAATGGTCACTATCTGCTGTGGGTTTACCATCATTCCAAAAAATATTTTCTTTTTGTGTTAATCAGAAAAAAACTAATGCATACAGGTTTAAAACAACACAAGGATGAGTAAATTATGAAAGAATTTTCATTGAACCTATAAAATTCCATCATTTTTTATTCCTACTATGGGAGTCAATGGTCACTATCTGCTGTGGGTTTACCATCATTCCTCAAAATATTTTCTTTTGTGTTAATCAGAAAAAAACTAATGCATACAGGTTTAAAACAACACAAGGATGAGTAAATTATGAAAGAATTTTCATTGAACCTATAAAAATCCATCATTTTTTTAATCCTACTATGGGAGTCAATGGTAACTTTCTGCTGTGGGTTTACCATCATTCCTCAAAATATTTTCTTTTGTGTTAATCAGACAAAAACTAATGCATACAGGTTTAAAACAACACAAGGATGAGTAAATTATGAAATAATTTTCATTGAACCTATAAAATTCCATCATTTTTTTATTCCTACTATGGGAGTCAATGGTCCCTATCTGCTGTGGGTTTACCATCATTCCTCAAAATATTTTCTTTTGTGTTAATCAGAAAAAAACTAATGCATACAGGTTTAAAACAACACAAGGATGAGTAAATTTTGAAATAATTTTCATTTAACCTATAAAATTCCATCATTTTTTTATTCCTACTATGGGAGTCAATGGTCACTATCTGCTGTGGGTTTACCATCATTCCTCAAAATATTTTCTTTTGTGTTAATCAGAAAAAAACTAATGCATAAATGTTTAAAACAACACGAGGATGAGTAAATTATGAAAGAATTTTCATTGTACCTATAAAATTCCATCATTTTTTTATTCCTACTATGGGAGTCAATGGTCACTATCTGCTGTGGGTTTACCATCATTCCTCAAAATATTTTCTTTTGTGTTAATCAGAAAAAAACTAATGCATACAGGTTTAAAACAACACAAGGATGAGTAAATTATGAAAGAATTTTCATTGAACCTATAAAAATCCATCATTTTTTTAATCCTACTATGGGAGTCAATGGTAACTTTCTGCTGTGGGTTTACCATCATTCCTCAAAATATTTTATTTTGTGTTAATCAGAAAAAAACTAATGCATACAGGTTTAAAACAACACGAGGATGAGTAAATTATGAAAGAATTTTCATTGAACTTATAAAATTCCATCATTTTTTTATTCCTACTATGGGAGTCAATGGTCACTATCTGCTGTGGGTTTACCATCATTCCTCAAAATATTTACTTTTGTGTTAATCAGAAAAAACTAATGTATACAGGTTTAAAATAACACAAGGATGAGTAAATTATGAAAGAATTTTCATTGAACCTATAAAATTCCATCATTTTTTTATTCCCACTATGGGAGTCAATGGTCACTATCTGCTGTGGGTTTACCATCATTCCTAAAAATATTTTCTTTTTGTGTTAATCAGAAAAAAACTAATGCATACAGGTTTAAAACAACACAAGGATGAGTAAATTATGAAAGAATTTTCATTGAACCTATAAAATTCCATCATTTTTTTATTCCTACTATGGGAGTCAATGGTCACTATCTGCTGTGGGTTTACCATCATTCCTCAAAATATTTTCTTTTGTGTTAATCAGAAAAAAACTAATGCATAAATGTTTAAAACAACACGAGGATGAGTAAATGATGAAAGAATTTTCATTGTACCTATAAAATTCCATCATTTTTTTATTCCTACTATGGGAGTCAATGGTCACTATCTGCTGTGGGTTTACCATCATTCCTAAAAATATTTTCTTTTTGTGTTAATCAGAAAAAAACTAATGCATACAGGTTTAAAACAACACAAGGATGAGTAAATTATGAAAGAATTTTCATTGAACCTATAAAATTCCATCATTTTTTTATTCCTACTATGGGAGTCAATGGTCACTATCTGCTGTGGGTTTACCATCATTCCTCAAAATATTTTATTTTGTGTTAATCAGAAAAAAACTAATGCATACAGGTTTAAAACAACACAAGGATGAGTAAATTATGAAATAATTTTCATTTAACCTATAAAATTCCATCATTTTTTTATTCCTACTATGGGAGTCAATGGTCACTATCTGCTGTGGGTTTACCATCATTCCAAAAAATATTTTCTTTTTGTGTTAATCAGAAAAAAACTAATGCATACAGGTTTAAAACAACACAAGGATGAGTAAATTATGAAAGAATTTTCATTGAACCTATAAAATTCCATCATTTTTTATTCCTACTATGGGAGTCAATGGTCACTATCTGCTGTGGGTTTACCATCATTCCTCAAAATATTTTCTTTTGTGTTAATCAGAAAAAAACTAATGCATACAGGTTTAAAACCACACAAGGATGAGTAAATTTTGAAATAATTTTCATTTAACCTATAAAATTCCATCATTTTTTTATTCCTACTATGGGAGTCAATGGTCACTATCTGCTGTGGGTTTACCATCATTCCTCAAAATATTTACTTTTGTGTTAATCAGAAAAAACTAATGTATACAGGTTTAAAATAACACAAGGATGAGTAAATTATGAAAGAATTTTCATTGAACCTATAAAATTCCATCATTTTTTTATTCCCACTATGGGAGTCAATGGTCACTATCTGCTGTGGGTTTACCATCATTCCTAAAAATATTTTCTTTTTGTGTTAATCAGAAAAAAACTAATGCATACAGGTTTAAAACAACACAAGGATGAGTAAATTATGAAAGAATTTTCATTGAACCTATAAAATTCCATCATTTTTTTATTCCTACTATGGGAGTCAATGGTCACTATCTGCTGTGGGTTTACCATCATTCCTCAAAATATTTTCTTTTGTGTTAATCAGAAAAAAACTAATGCATAAATGTTTAAAACAACACGAGGATGAGTAAATGATGAAAGAATTTTCATTGTACCTATAAAATTCCATCATTTTTTTATTCCTACTATGGGAGTCAATGGTCACTATCTGCTGTGGGTTTACCATCATTCCTAAAAATATTTTCTTTTTGTGTTAATCAGAAAAAAACTAATGCATACAGGTTTAAAACAACACAAGGATGAGTAAATTATGAAAGAATTTTCATTGAACCTATAAAATTCCATCATTTTTTTATTCCTACTATGGGAGTCAATGGTCACTATCTGCTGTGGGTTTACCATCATTCCTCAAAATATTTTATTTTGTGTTAATCAGAAAAAAACTAATGCATACAGGTTTAAAACAACACAAGGATGAGTAAATTATGAAATAATTTTCATTTAACCTATAAAATTCCATCATTTTTTTATTCCTACTATGGGAGTCAATGGTCACTATCTGCTGTGGGTTTACCATCATTCCAAAAAATATTTTCTTTTTGTGTTAATCAGAAAAAAACTAATGCATACAGGTTTAAAACAACACAAGGATGAGTAAATTATGAAAGAATTTTCATTGAACCTATAAAATTCCATCATTTTTTATTCCTACTATGGGAGTCAATGGTCACTATCTGCTGTGGGTTTACCATCATTCCTCAAAATATTTTCTTTTGTGTTAATCAGAAAAAAACTAATGCATACAGGTTTAAAACAACACAAGGATGAGTAAATTATGAAAGAATTTTCATTGAACCTATAAAAATCCATCATTTTTTTAATCCTACTATGGGAGTCAATGGTAACTTTCTGCTGTGGGTTTACCATCATTCCTCAAAATATTTTCTTTTGTGTTAATCAGACAAAAACTAATGCATACAGGTTTAAAACAACACAAGGATGAGTAAATTATGAAATAATTTTCATTGAACCTATAAAATTCCATCATTTTTTTATTCCTACTATGGGAGTCAATGGTCCCTATCTGCTGTGGGTTTACCATCATTCCTCAAAATATTTTCTTTTGTGTTAATCAGAAAAAAACTAATGCATACAGGTTTAAAACAACACAAGGATGAGTAAATTTTGAAATAATTTTCATTTAACCTATAAAATTCCATCATTTTTTTATTCCTACTATGGGAGTCAATGGTCACTATCTGCTGTGGGTTTACCATCATTCCTCAAAATATTTTCTTTTGTGTTAATCAGAAAAAAACTAATGCATAAATGTTTAAAACAACACGAGGATGAGTAAATTATGAAAGAATTTTCATTGTACCTATAAAATTCCATCATTTTTTATTCCTACTATGGGAGTCAATGGTCACTATCTGCTGTGGGTTTACCATCATTCCTCAAAATATTTTCTTTTGTGTTAATCAGAAAAAAACTAATGCATAAATGTTTAAAACAACACGAGGATGAGTAAATTATGAAAGAATTTTCATTGTACCTATAAAATTCCATCATTTTTTTATTCCCACTATGGGAGTCAATGGTCACTATCTGCTGTGGGTTTACCATCATTCCTCAAAATATTTTCTTTTGTGTTAATCAGAAAAAAACTAATGCATAAATGTTTAAAACAACACGAGGATGAGTAAATGATGAAAGAATTTTCATTTTACCTATAAAATTCCATCATTTTTTTATTCCTACTATGGGAGTCAATGGTCACTATCTGCTGTGGGTTTACCATCATTCCTAAAAATATTTTCTTTTTGTGTTAATCAGAAAAAAACTAATGCATACAGGTTTAAAACAACACAAGGATGAGTAAATTATGAAAGAATTTTCATTGAACCTATAAAATTCCATCATTTTTTTATTCCTACTATGGGAGTCAATGGTCACTATCTGCTGTGGGTTTACCATCATTCCTCAAAATATTTTCTTTTGTGTTAATCAGAAAAAAACTAATGCATACAGGTTTAAAACAACACAAGGATGAGTAAATTATGAAAGAATTTTCATTGAACCTATAAAAATCCATCATTTTTTTAATCCTACTATGGGAGTCAATGGTAACTTTCTGCTGTGGGTTTACCATCATTCCTCAAAATATTTTATTTTGTGTTAATCAGAAAAAAACTAATGCATACAGGTTTAAAACAACACGAGGATGAGTAAATTATGAAAGAATTTTCATTGAACTTATAAAATTCCATCATTTTTTTATTCCTACTATGGGAGTCAATGGTCACTATCTGCTGTGGGTTTACCATCATTCCTCAAAATATTTTCTTTTGTGTTAATCAGAAAAAACTAATGTATACAGGTTTAAAATAACACAAGGATGAGTAAATTATGAAAGAATTTTCATTGAACCTATAAAATTCCATCATTTTTTTATTCCCACTATGGGAGTCAATGGTCACTATCTGCTGTGGGTTTACCATCATTCCTAAAAATATTTTCTTTTTGTGTTAATCAGAAAAAAACTAATGCATACAGGTTTAAAACAACACAAGGATGAGTAAATTATGAAAGAATTTTCATTGAACCTATAAAATTCCATCATTTTTTTATTCCTACTATGGGAGTCAATGGTCACTATCTGCTGTGGGTTTACCATCATTCCTCAAAATATTTTATTTTGTGTTAATCAGAAAAAAACTAATGCATAAATGTTTAAAACAACACGAGGATGAGTAAATGATGAAAGAATTTTCATTGTACCTATAAAATTCCATCATTTTTTTATTCCTACTATGGGAGTCAATGGTCACTATCTGCTGTGGGTTTACCATCATTCCTAAAAATATTTTCTTTTTGTGTTAATCAGAAAAAAACTAATGCATACAGGTTTAAAACAACACAAGGATGAGTAAATTATGAAAGAATTTTCATTGAACCTATAAAATTCCATCATTTTTTTATTCCTACTATGGGAGTCAATGGTCACTATCTGCTGTGGGTTTACCATCATTCCTCAAAATATTTTCTTTTGTGTTAATCAGAAAAAAACTAATGCATACAGGTTTAAAACAACACAAGGATGAGTAAATTATGAAAGAATTTTCATTGAACCTATAAAAATCCATCATTTTTTTAATCCTACTATGGGAGTCAATGGTAACTTTCTGCTGTGGGTTTACCATCATTCCTCAAAATATTTTATTTTGTGTTAATCAGAAAAAAACTAATGCATACAGGTTTAAAACAACACAAGGATGAGTAAATAATGAAATAATTTTCATTTAACCTATAAAATTCCATCATTTTTTTATTCCTACTATGGGAGTCAATGGTCACTATCTGCTGTGGGTTTACCATCATTCCAAAAAATATTTTCTTTTTGTGTTAATCAGAAAAAAACTAATGCATACAGGTTTAAAACAACACAAGGATGAGTAAATTATGAAAGAATTTTCATTGAACCTATAAAATTCCATCATTTTTTATTCCTACTATGGGAGTCAATGGTCACTATCTGCTGTGGGTTTACCATCATTCCTCAAAATATTTTCTTTTGTGTTAATCAGAAAAAAACTAATGCATACAGGTTTAAAACAACACAAGGATGAGTAAATTATGAAAGAATTTTCATTGAACCTATAAAAATCCATCATTTTTTTAATCCTACTATGGGAGTCAATGGTAACTTTCTGCTGTGGGTTTACCATCATTCCTCAAAATATTTTCTTTTGTGTTAATCAGACAAAAACTAATGCATACAGGTTTAAAACAACACAAGGATGAGTAAATTATGAAATAATTTTCATTGAACCTATAAAATTCCATCATTTTTTTATTCCTACTATGGGAGTCAATGGTCCCTATCTGCTGTGGGTTTACCATCATTCCTCAAAATATTTTCTTTTGTGTTAATCAGAAAAAAACTAATGCATACAGGTTTAAAACAACACAAGGATGAGTAAATTTTGAAATAATTTTCATTTAACCTATAAAATTCCATCATTTTTTTATTCCTACTATGGGAGTCAATGGTCACTATCTGCTGTGGGTTTACCATCATTCCTCAAAATATTTTCTTTTGTGTTAATCAGAAAAAAACTAATGCATAAATGTTTAAAACAACACGAGGATGAGTAAATTATGAAAGAATTTTCATTGTACCTATAAAATTCCATCATTTTTTATTCCTACTATGGGAGTCAATGGTCACTATCTGCTGTGGGTTTACCATCATTCCTCAAAATATTTTCTTTTGTGTTAATCAGAAAAAAACTAATGCATAAATGTTTAAAACAACACGAGGATGAGTAAATTATGAAAGAATTTTCATTGTACCTATAAAATTCCATCATTTTTTTATTCCCACTATGGGAGTCAATGGTCACTATCTGCTGTGGGTTTACCATCATTCCTCAAAATATTTTCTTTTGTGTTAATCAGAAAAAAACTAATGCATAAATGTTTAAAACAACACGAGGATGAGTAAATGATGAAAGAATTTTCATTTTACCTATAAAATTCCATCATTTTTTTATTCCTACTATGGGAGTCAATGGTCACTATCTGCTGTGGGTTTACCATCATTCCTAAAAATATTTTCTTTTTGTGTTAATCAGAAAAAAACTAATGCATACAGGTTTAAAACAACACAAGGATGAGTAAATTATGAAAGAATTTTCATTGAACCTATAAAATTCCATCATTTTTTTATTCCTACTATGGGAGTCAATGGTCACTATCTGCTGTGGGTTTACCATCATTCCTCAAAATATTTTCTTTTGTGTTAATCAGAAAAAAACTAATGCATACAGGTTTAAAACAACACAAGGATGAGTAAATTATGAAAGAATTTTCATTGAACCTATAAAAATCCATCATTTTTTTAATCCTACTATGGGAGTCAATGGTAACTTTCTGCTGTGGGTTTACCATCATTCCTCAAAATATTTTATTTTGTGTTAATCAGAAAAAAACTAATGCATACAGGTTTAAAACAACACGAGGATGAGTAAATTATGAAAGAATTTTCATTGAACTTATAAAATTCCATCATTTTTTTATTCCTACTATGGGAGTCAATGGTCACTATCTGCTGTGGGTTTACCATCATTCCTCAAAATATTTTCTTTTGTGTTAATCAGAAAAAACTAATGTATACAGGTTTAAAATAACACAAGGATGAGTAAATTATGAAAGAATTTTCATTGAACCTATAAAATTCCATCATTTTTTTATTCCCACTATGGGAGTCAATGGTCACTATCTGCTGTGGGTTTACCATCATTCCTAAAAATATTTTCTTTTTGTGTTAATCAGAAAAAAAACTAATGCATACAGGTTTAAAACAACACAAGGATGAGTAAATTATGAAAGAATTTTCATTGAACCTATAAAATTCCATCATTTTTTTATTCCTACTATGGGAGTCAATGGTCACTATCTGCTGTGGGTTTACCATCATTCCTCAAAATATTTTATTTTGTGTTAATCAGAAAAAAACTAATGCATAAATGTTTAAAACAACACGAGGATGAGTAAATGATGAAAGAATTTTCATTGTACCTATAAAATTCCATCATTTTTTTATTCCTACTATGGGAGTCAATGGTCACTATCTGCTGTGGGTTTACCATCATTCCTAAAAATATTTTCTTTTTGTGTTAATCAGAAAAAAACTAATGCATACAGGTTTAAAACAACACAAGGATGAGTAAATTATGAAAGAATTTTCATTGAACCTATAAAATTCCATCATTTTTTTATTCCTACTATGGGAGTCAATGGTCACTATCTGCTGTGGGTTTACCATCATTCCTCAAAATATTTTCTTTTGTGTTAATCAGAAAAAAACTAATGCATACAGGTTTAAAACAACACAAGGATGAGTAAATTATGAAAGAATTTTCATTGAACCTATAAAAATCCATCATTTTTTTAATCCTACTATGGGAGTCAATGGTAACTTTCTGCTGTGGGTTTACCATCATTCCTCAAAATATTTTATTTTGTGTTAATCAGAAAAAAACTAATGCATACAGGTTTAAAACAACACAAGGATGAGTAAATAATGAAATAATTTTCATTTAACCTATAAAATTCCATCATTTTTTTATTCCTACTATGGGAGTCAATGGTCACTATCTGCTGTGGGTTTACCATCATTCCAAAAAATATTTTCTTTTTGTGTTAATCAGAAAAAAACTAATGCATACAGGTTTAAAACAACACAAGGATGAGTAAATTATGAAAGAATTTTCATTGAACCTATAAAATTCCATCATTTTTTATTCCTACTATGGGAGTCAATGGTCACTATCTGCTGTGGGTTTACCATCATTCCTCAAAATATTTTCTTTTGTGTTAATCAGAAAAAAACTAATGCATACAGGTTTAAAACAACACAAGGATGAGTAAATTATGAAAGAATTTTCATTGAACCTATAAAAATCCATCATTTTTTTAATCCTACTATGGGAGTCAATGGTAACTTTCTGCTGTGGGTTTACCATCATTCCTCAAAATATTTTCTTTTGTGTTAATCAGACAAAAACTAATGCATACAGGTTTAAAACAACACAAGGATGAGTAAATTATGAAATAATTTTCATTGAACCTATAAAATTCCATCATTTTTTTATTCCTACTATGGGAGTCAATGGTCCCTATCTGCTGTGGGTTTACCATCATTCCTCAAAATATTTTCTTTTGTGTTAATCAGAAAAAAACTAATGCATACAGGTTTAAAACAACACAAGGATGAGTAAATTTTGAAATAATTTTCATTTAACCTATAAAATTCCATCATTTTTTTATTCCTACTATGGGAGTCAATGGTCACTATCTGCTGTGGGTTTACCATCATTCCTCAAAATATTTTCTTTTGTGTTAATCAGAAAAAAACTAATGCATAAATGTTTAAAACAACACGAGGATGAGTAAATTATGAAAGAATTTTCATTGTACCTATAAAATTCCATCATTTTTTATTCCTACTATGGGAGTCAAGGGTCACTATCTGCTGTGGGTTTACCATCATTCCTCAAAATATTTTCTTTTGTGTTAATCAGAAAAAAACTAATGCATAAATGTTTAAAACAACACGAGGATGAGTAAATTATGAAAGAATTTTCATTGTACCTATAAAATTCCATCATTTTTTTATTCCTACTATGGGAGTCAATGGTCACTATCTGCTGTGGGTTTACCATCATTCCTTAAAATATTTTCTTTTGTGTTAATCAGAAAAAAACTAATGCATACAGGTTTAAAACAACACAAGGATGAGTAAATTATGAAAGAATTTTCATTGAACCTATAAAATTCCATCATTTTTTTATTCCTACTATGGGAGTCAATGGTCACTATCTGCTGTGGGTTTACCATCATTCCTCAAAATATTTTCTTTTGTGTTAATCAGAAAAAAACTAATGCATAAATGTTTAAAACAACACGAGGATGAGTAAATGATGAAAGAATTTTCATTTTACCTATAAAATTCCATCATTTTTTTATTCCTACTATGGGAGTCAATGGTCACTATCTGCTGTGGGTTTACCATCATTCCTAAAAATATTTTCTTTTTGTGTTAATCAGAAAAAAACTAATGCATACAGGTTTAAAACAACACAAGGATGAGTAAATTATGAAAGAATTTTCATTGAACCTATAAAATTCCATCATTTTTTTATTCCTACTATGGGAGTCAATGGTCACTATCTGCTGTGGGTTTACCATCATTCCTCAAAATATTTTCTTTTGTGTTAATCAGAAAAAAACTAATGCATACAGGTTTAAAACAACACAAGGATGAGTAAATTATGAAAGAATTTTCATTGAACCTATAAAAATCCATCATTTTTTTAATCCTACTATGGGAGTCAATGGTAACTTTCTGCTGTGGGTTTACCATCATTCCTCAAAATATTTTATTTTGTGTTAATCAGAAAAAAACTAATGCATACAGGTTTAAAACAACACGAGGATGAGTAAATTATGAAAGAATTTTCATTGAACTTATAAAATTCCATCATTTTTTTATTCCTACTATGGGAGTCAATGGTCACTATCTGCTGTGGGTTTACCATCATTCCTCAAAATATTTTCTTTTGTGTTAATCAGAAAAAACTAATGTATACAGGTTTAAAATAACACAAGGATGAGTAAATTATGAAAGAATTTTCATTGAACCTATAAAATTCCATCATTTTTTTATTGCCACTATGGGAGTCAATGGTCACTATCTGCTGTGGGTTTACCATCATTCCTAAAAATATTTTCTTTTTGTGTTAATCAGAAAAAAACTAATGCATACAGGTTTAAAACAACACAAGGATGAGTAAATTATGAAAGAATTTTCATTGAACCTATAAAATTCCATCATTTTTTTATTCCTACTATGGGAGTCAATGGTCACTATCTGCTGTGGGTTTACCATCATTCCTCAAAATATTTTCTTTTGTGTTAATCAGAAAAAAACTAATGCATAAATGTTTAAAACAACACGAGGATGAGTAAATGATGAAAGAATTTTCATTGTACCTATAAAATTCCATCATTTTTTTATTCCTACTATGGGAGTCAATGGTCACTATCTGCTGTGGGTTTACCATCATTCCTAAAAATATTTTCTTTTTGTGTTAATCAGAAAAAAACTAATGCATACAGGTTTAAAACAACACAAGGATGAGTAAATTATGAAAGAATTTTCATTGAACCTATAAAATTCCATCATTTTTTTATTCCTACTATGGGAGTCAATGGTCACTATCTGCTGTGGGTTTACCATCATTCCTCAAAATATTTTCTTTTGTGTTAATCAGAAAAAAACTAATGCATACAGGTTTAAAACAACACAAGGATGAGTAAATTATGAAAGAATTTTCATTGAACCTATAAAAATCCATCATTTTTTTAATCCTACTATGGGAGTCAATGGTAACTTTCTGCTGTGGGTTTACCATCATTCCTCAAAATATTTTATTTTGTGTTAATCAGAAAAAAACTAATGCATACAGGTTTAAAACAACACAAGGATGAGTAAATTATGAAATAATTTTCATTTAACCTATAAAATTCCATCATTTTTTTATTCCAACTATGGGAGTCAATGGTCACTATCTGCTGTGGGTTTACCATCATTCCAAAAAATATTTTCTTTTTGTGTTAATCAGAAAAAAACTAATGCATACAGGTTTAAAACAACACAAGGATGAGTAAATTATGAAAGAATTTTCATTGAACCTATAAAATTCCATCATTTTTTATTCCTACTATGGGAGTCAATGGTCACTATCTGCTGTGGGTTTACCATCATTCCTCAAAATATTTTCTTTTGTGTTAATCAGAAAAAAACTAATGCATACAGGTTTAAAACAACACAAGGATGAGTAAATTATGAAAGAATTTTCATTGAACCTATAAAAATCCATCATTTTTTTAATCCTACTATGGGAGTCAATGGTAACTTTCTGCTGTGGGTTTACCATCATTCCTCAAAATATTTTCTTTTGTGTTAATCAGACAAAAACTAATGCATACAGGTTTAAAACAACACAAGGATGAGTAAATTATGAAATAATTTTCATTGAACCTATAAAATTCCATCATTTTTTTATTCCTACTATGGGAGTCAATGGTCCCTATCTGCTGTGGGTTTACCATCATTCCTCAAAATATTTTCTTTTGTGTTAATCAGAAAAAAACTAATGCATACAGGTTTAAAACAACACAAGGATGAGTAAATTTTGAAATAATTTTCATTTAACCTATAAAATTCCATCATTTTTTTATTCCTACTATGGGAGTCAATGGTCACTATCTGCTGTGGGTTTACCATCATTCCTCAAAATATTTTCTTTTGTGTTAATCAGAAAAAAACTAATGCATAAATGTTTAAAACAACACGAGGATGAGTAAATTATGAAAGAATTTTCATTGTACCTATAAAATTCCATCATTTTTTATTCCTACTATGGGAGTCAATGGTCACTATCTGCTGTGGGTTTACCATCATTCCTCAAAATATTTTCTTTTGTGTTAATCAGAAAAAAACTAATGCATAAATGTTTAAAACAACACGAGGATGAGTAAATTATGAAAGAATTTTCATTGTACCTATAAAATTCCATCATTTTTTTATTCCTACTATGGGAGTCAATGGTCACTATCTGCTGTGGGTTTACCATCATTCCTTAAAATATTTTCTTTTGTGTTAATCAGAAAAAAACTAATGCATACAGGTTTAAAACAACACAAGGATGAGTAAATTATGAAAGAATTTTCATTGAACCTATAAAATTCCATCATTTTTTTATTCCTACTATGGGAGTCAATGGTCACTATCTGCTGTGGGTTTACCATCATTCCTCAAAATATTTTCTTTTGTGTTAATCAGAAAAAAACTAATGCATAAATGTTTAAAACAACACGAGTATGAGTAAATTATGAAAGAATTTTCATTGTACCTATAAAATTCCATCATTTTTTTATTCCTACTATGGGAGTCAGTGGTCACTATCTGCTGTGGGTTTACCATCATTCCTCAAAATATTTTCTTTTGTGTTAATCAGAAAAAACTAATGTATACAGGTTTAAAATAACACAAGGATGAGTAAATTATGAAAGAATTTTCATTGAACCTATAAAATTCCATCATTTTTTTATTCCCACTATGGGAGTCAATGGTCACTATCTGCTGTGGGTTTACCATCATTCCTAAAAATATTTTCTTTTTGTGTTAATCAGAAAAAAACTAATGCATACAGGTTTAAAACAACACAAGGATGAGTAAATTATGAAAGAATTTTCATTGAACCTATAAAATTCCATCATTTTTTTATTCCTACTATGGGAGTCAATGGTCACTATCTGCTGTGGGTTTACCATCATTCCTCAAAATATTTTCTTTTGTGTTAATCAGAAAAAAACTAATGCATAAATGTTTAAAACAACACGAGGATGAGTAAATGATGAAAGAATTTTCATTTTACCTATAAAATTCCATCATTTTTTTATTCCTACTATGGGAGTCAATGGTCACTATCTGCTGTGGGTTTACCATCATTCCTAAAAATATTTTCTTTTTGTGTTAATCAGAAAAAAACTAATGCATACAGGTTTAAAACAACACAAGGATGAGTAAATTATGAAAGAATTTTCATTGAACCTATAAAATTCCATCATTTTTTTATTCCTACTATGGGAGTCAATGGTCACTATCTGCTGTGGGTTTACCATCATTCCTCAAAATATTTTCTTTTGTGTTAATCAGAAAAAAACTAATGCATACAGGTTTAAAACAACACAAGGATGAGTAAATTATGAAAGAATTTTCATTGAACCTATAAAAATCCATCATTTTTTTAATCCTACTATGGGAGTCAATGGTAACTTTCTGCTGTGGGTTTACCATCATTCCTCAAAATATTTTATTTTGTGTTAATCAGAAAAAAACTAATGCATACAGGTTTAAAACAACACGAGGATGAGTAAATTATGAAAGAATTTTCATTGAACTTATAAAATTCCATCATTTTTTTATTCCTACTATGGGAGTCAATGGTCACTATCTGCTGTGGGTTTACCATCATTCCTCAAAATATTTTCTTTTGTGTTAATCAGAAAAAACTAATGTATACAGGTTTAAAATAACACAAGGATGAGTAAATTATGAAAGAATTTTCATTGAACCTATAAAATTCCATCATTTTTTTATTCCCACTATGGGAGTCAATGGTCACTATCTGCTGTGGGTTTACCATCATTCCTAAAAATATTTTCTTTTTGTGTTAATCAGAAAAAAACTAATGCATACAGGTTTAAAACAACACAAGGATGAGTAAATTATGAAAGAATTTTCATTGAACCTATAAAATTCCATCATTTTTTTATTCCTACTATGGGAGTCAATGGTCACTATCTGCTGTGGGTTTACCATCATTCCTCAAAATATTTTCTTTTGTGTTAATCAGAAAAAAACTAATGCATAAATGTTTAAAACAACACGAGGATGAGTAAATGATGAAAGAATTTTCATTGTACCTATAAAATTCCATCATTTTTTTATTCCTACTATGGGAGTCAATGGTCACTATCTGCTGTGGGTTTACCATCATTCCTAAAAATATTTTCTTTTTGTGTTAATCAGAAAAAAACTAATGCATACAGGTTTAAAACAACACAAGGATGAGTAAATTATGAAAGAATTTTCATTGAACCTATAAAAATCCATCATTTTTTTAATCCTACTATGGGAGTCAATGGTAACTTTCTGCTGTGGGTTTACCATCATTCCTCAAAATATTTTATTTTGTGTTAATCAGAAAAAAACTAATGCATACAGGTTTAAAACAACACAAGGATGAGTAAATTATGAAATAATTTTCATTTAACCTATAAAATTCCATCATTTTTTTATTCCTACTATGGGAGTCAATGGTCACTATCTGCTGTGGGTTTACCATCATTCCAAAAAATATTTTCTTTTTGTGTTAATCAGAAAAAAACTAATGCATACAGGTTTAAAACAACACAAGGATGAGTAAATTATGAAAGAATTTTCATTGAACCTATAAAATTCCATCATTTTTTATTCCTACTATGGGAGTCAATGGTCACTATCTGCTGTGGGTTTACCATCATTCCTCAAAATATTTTCTTTTGTGTTAATCAGAAAAAAACTAATGCATACAGGTTTAAAACAACACAAGGATGAGTAAATTATGAAAGAATTTTCATTGAACCTATAAAAATCCATCATTTTTTTAATCCTACTATGGGAGTCAATGGTAACTTTCTGCTGTGGGTTTACCATCATTCCTCAAAATATTTTCTTTTGTGTTAATCAGACAAAAACTAATGCATACAGGTTTAAAACAACACAAGGATGAGTAAATTATGAAATAATTTTCATTGAACCTATAAAATTCCATCATTTTTTTATTCCTACTATGGGAGTCAATGGTCCCTATCTGCTGTGGGTTTACCATCATTCCTCAAAATATTTTCTTTTGTGTTAATCAGACAAAAACTAATGCATACAGGTTTAAAACAACACAAGGATGAGTAAATTATGAAATAATTTTCATTGAACCTATAAAATTCCATCATTTTTTTATTCCTACTATGGGAGTCAATGGTCCCTATCTGCTGTGGGTTTACCATCATTCCTCAAAATATTTTCTTTTGTGTTAATCAGAAAAAAACTAATGCATACAGGTTTAAAACAACACAAGGATGAGTAAATTTTGAAATAATTTTCATTTAACCTATAAAATTCCATCATTTTTTTATTCCTACTATGGGAGTCAATGGTCACTATCTGCTGTGGGTTTACCATCATTCCTCAAAATATTTTCTTTTGTGTTAATCAGAAAAAAACTAATGCATAAATGTTTAAAACAACACGAGGATGAGCAAATTATGAAAGAATTTTCATTGTACCTATAAAATTCCATCATTTTTTATTCCTACTATGGGAGTCAATGGTCACTATCTGCTGTGGGTTTACCATCATTCCTCAAAATATTTTCTTTTGTGTTAATCAGAAAAAAACTAATGCATAAATGTTTAAAACAACACGAGGATGAGTAAATTATGAAAGAATTTTCATTGTACCTATAAAATTCCATCATTTTTTTATTCCTACTATGGGAGTCAATGGTCACTATCTGCTGTGGGTTTACCATCATTCCTTAAAATATTTTCTTTTGTGTTAATCAGAAAAAAACTAATGCATACAGGTTTAAAACAACACAAGGATGAGTAAATTATGAAAGAATTTTCATTGAACCTATAAAATTCCATCATTTTTTTATTCCTACTATGGGAGTCAGTGGTCACTATCTGCTGTGGGTTTACCATCATTCCTCAAAATATTTTCTTTTGTGTTAATCAGAAAAAACTAATGTATACAGGTTTAAAATAACACAAGGATGAGTAAATTATGAAAGAATTTTCATTGAACCTATAAAATTCCATCATTTTTTTATTCCCACTATGGGAGTCAATGGTCACTATCTGCTGTGGGTTTACCATCATTCCTAAAAATATTTTCTTTTTGTGTTAATCAGAAAAAAACTAATGCATACAGGTTTAAAACAACACAAGGATGAGTAAATTATGAAAGAATTTTCATTGAACCTATAAAATTCCATCATTTTTTTATTCCTACTATGGGAGTCAATGGTCACTATCTGCTGTGGGTTTACCATCATTCCTCAAAATATTTTCTTTTGTGTTAATCAGAAAAAAACTAATGCATAAATGTTTAAAACAACACGAGGATGAGTAAATGATGAAAGAATTTTCATTTTACCTATAAAATTCCATCATTTTTTTATTCCTACTATGGGAGTCAATGGTCACTATCTGCTGTGGGTTTACCATCATTCCTAAAAATATTTTCTTTTTGTGTTAATCAGAAAAAAACTAATGCATACAGGTTTAAAACAACACAAGGATGAGTAAATTATGAAAGAATTTTCATTGAACCTATAAAATTCCATCATTTTTTTATTCCTACTATGGGAGTCAATGGTCACTATCTGCTGTGGGTTTACCATCATTCCTCAAAATATTTTCTTTTGTGTTAATCAGAAAAAAACTAATGCATACAGGTTTAAAACAACACAAGGATGAGTAAATTATGAAAGAATTTTCATTGAACCTATAAAAATCCATCATTTTTTTAATCCTACTATGGGAGTCAATGGTAACTTTCTGCTGTGGGTTTACCATCATTCCTCAAAATATTTTATTTTGTGTTAATCAGAAAAAAACTAATGCATACAGGTTTAAAACAACACGAGGATGAGTAAATTATGAAAGAATTTTCATTGAACTTATAAAATTCCATCATTTTTTTATTCCTACTATGGGAGTCAATGGTCACTATCTGCTGTGGGTTTACCATCATTCCTCAAAATATTTTCTTTTGTGTTAATCAGAAAAAACTAATGTATACAGGTTTAAAATAACACAAGGATGAGTAAATTATGAAAGAATTTTCATTGAACCTATAAAATTCCATCATTTTTTTATTCCCACTATGGGAGTCAATGGTCACTATCTGCTGTGGGTTTACCATCATTCCTAAAAATATTTTCTTTTTGTGTTAATCAGAAAAAAACTAATGCATACAGGTTTAAAACAACACAAGGATGAGTAAATTATGAAAGAATTTTCATTGAACCTATAAAATTCCATCATTTTTTTATTCCTACTATGGGAGTCAATGGTCACTATCTGCTGTGGGTTTACCATCATTCCTCAAAATATTTTCTTTTGTGTTAATCAGAAAAAAACTAATGCATAAATGTTTAAAACAACACGAGGATGAGTAAATGATGAAAGAATTTTCATTGTACCTATAAAATTCCATCATTTTTTTATTCCTACTATGGGAGTCAATGGTCACTATCTGCTGTGGGTTTACCATCATTCCTAAAAATATTTTCTTTTTGTGTTAATCAGAAAAAAACTAATGCATACAGGTTTAAAACAACACAAGGATGAGTAAATTATGAAAGAATTTTCATTGAACCTATAAAAATCCATCATTTTTTTAATCCTACTATGGGAGTCAATGGTAACTTTCTGCTGTGGGTTTACCATCATTCCTCAAAATATTTTATTTTGTGTTAATCAGAAAAAAACTAATGCATACAGGTTTAAAACAACACAAGGATGAGTAAATTATGAAATAATTTTCATTTAACCTATAAAATTCCATCATTTTTTTATTCCTACTATGGGAGTCAATGGTCACTATCTGCTGTGGGTTTACCATCATTCCAAAAAATATTTTCTTTTTGTGTTAATCAGAAAAAAACTAATGCATACAGGTTTAAAACAACACAAGGATGAGTAAATTATGAAAGAATTTTCATTGAACCTATAAAATTCCATCATTTTTTATTCCTACTATGGGAGTCAATGGTCACTATCTGCTGTGGGTTTACCATCATTCCTCAAAATATTTTCTTTTGTGTTAATCAGAAAAAAACTAATGCATACAGGTTTAAAACAACACAAGGATGAGTAAATTATGAAAGAATTTTCATTGAACCTATAAAAATCCATCATTTTTTTAATCCTACTATGGGAGTCAATGGTAACTTTCTGCTGTGGGTTTACCATCATTCCTCAAAATATTTTCTTTTGTGTTAATCAGACAAAAACTAATGCATACAGGTTTAAAACAACACAAGGATGAGTAAATTATAAAATAATTTTCATTGAACCTATAAAATTCCATCATTTTTTTATTCCTACTATGGGAGTCAATGGTCCCTATCTGCTGTGGGTTTACCATCATTCCTCAAAATATTTTCTTTTGTGTTAATCAGAAAAAAACTAATGCATACAGGTTTAAAACAACACAAGGATGAGTAAATTTTGAAATAATTTTCATTTAACCTATAAAATTCCATCATTTTTTTATTCCTACTATGGGAGTCAATGGTCACTATCTGCTGTGGGTTTACCATCATTCCTCAAAATATTTTCTTTTGTGTTAATCAGAAAAAAACTAATGCATAAATGTTTAAAACAACACGAGGATGAGTAAATTATGAAAGAATTTTCATTGTACCTATAAAATTCCATCATTTTTTTATTCCTACTATGGGAGTCAATGGTCACTATCTGCTGTGGGTTTACCATCATTCCTCAAAATATTTTCTTTTGTGTTAATCAGAAAAAACTAATGCATACAGGTTTAAAACAACACAAGGATGAGTAAATTATGAAAGAATTTTCATTGAACCTATAAAAATCCATCATTTTTTTAATCCTACTATGGGAGTCAATGGTAACTTTCTGCTGTGGGTTTACCATCATTCCTCAAAATATTTTATTTTGTGTTAATCAGAAAAAAACTAATGCATACAGGTTTAAAACAACACGAGGATGAGTAAATTATGAAAGAATTTTCATTGAACTTATAAAATTCCATCATTTTTTTATTCCTACTATGGGAGTCAATGGTCACTATCTGCTGTGGGTTTACCATCATTCCTCAAAATATTTACTTTTGTGTTAATCAGAAAAAACTAATGTATACAGGTTTAAAATAACACAAGGATGAGTAAATTATGAAAGAATTTTCATTGAACCTATAAAATTCCATCATTTTTTTATTCCCACTATGGGAGTCAATGGTCACTATCTGCTGTGGGTTTACCATCATTCCTAAAAATATTTTCTTTTTGTGTTAATCAGAAAAAAACTAATGCATACAGGTTTAAAACAACACAAGGATGAGTAAATTATGAAAGAATTTTCATTGAACCTATAAAATTCCATCATTTTTTTATTCCTACTATGGGAGTCAATGGTCACTATCTGCTGTGGGTTTACCATCATTCCTCAAAATATTTTCTTTTGTGTTAATCAGAAAAAAACTAATGCATAAATGTTTAAAACAACACGAGGATGAGTAAATGATGAAAGAATTTTCATTGTACCTATAAAATTCCATCATTTTTTTATTCCTACTATGGGAGTCAATGGTCACTATCTGCTGTGGGTTTACCATCATTCCTAAAAATATTTTCTTTTTGTGTTAATCAGAAAAAAACTAATGCATACAGGTTTAAAACAACACAAGGATGAGTAAATTATGAAAGAATTTTCATTGAACCTATAAAATTCCATCATTTTTTTATTCCTACTATGGGAGTCAATGGTCACTATCTGCTGTGGGTTTACCATCATTCCTCAAAATATTTTATTTTGTGTTAATCAGAAAAAAACTAATGCATACAGGTTTAAAACAACACAAGGATGAGTAAATTATGAAATAATTTTCATTTAACCTATAAAATTCCATCATTTTTTTATTCCTACTATGGGAGTCAATGGTCACTATCTGCTGTGGGTTTACCATCATTCCAAAAAATATTTTCTTTTTGTGTTAATCAGAAAAAAACTAATGCATACAGGTTTAAAACAACACAAGGATGAGTAAATTATGAAAGAATTTTCATTGAACCTATAAAATTCCATCATTTTTTATTCCTACTATGGGAGTCAATGGTCACTATCTGCTGTGGGTTTACCATCATTCCTCAAAATATTTTCTTTTGTGTTAATCAGAAAAAAACTAATGCATACAGGTTTAAAACCACACAAGGATGAGTAAATTTTGAAATAATTTTCATTTAACCTATAAAATTCCATCATTTTTTTATTCCTACTATGGGAGTCAATGGTCACTATCTGCTGTGGGTTTACCATCATTCCTCAAAATATTTACTTTTGTGTTAATCAGAAAAAACTAATGTATACAGGTTTAAAATAACACAAGGATGAGTAAATTATGAAAGAATTTTCATTGAACCTATAAAATTCCATCATTTTTTTATTCCCACTATGGGAGTCAATGGTCACTATCTGCTGTGGGTTTACCATCATTCCTAAAAATATTTTCTTTTTGTGTTAATCAGAAAAAAACTAATGCATACAGGTTTAAAACAACACAAGGATGAGTAAATTATGAAAGAATTTTCATTGAACCTATAAAATTCCATCATTTTTTTATTCCTACTATGGGAGTCAATGGTCACTATCTGCTGTGGGTTTACCATCATTCCTCAAAATATTTTCTTTTGTGTTAATCAGAAAAAAACTAATGCATAAATGTTTAAAACAACACGAGGATGAGTAAATGATGAAAGAATTTTCATTGTACCTATAAAATTCCATCATTTTTTTATTCCTACTATGGGAGTCAATGGTCACTATCTGCTGTGGGTTTACCATCATTCCTAAAAATATTTTCTTTTTGTGTTAATCAGAAAAAAACTAATGCATACAGGTTTAAAACAACACAAGGATGAGTAAATTATGAAAGAATTTTCATTGAACCTATAAAATTCCATCATTTTTTTATTCCTACTATGGGAGTCAATGGTCACTATCTGCTGTGGGTTTACCATCATTCCTCAAAATATTTTATTTTGTGTTAATCAGAAAAAAACTAATGCATACAGGTTTAAAACAACACAAGGATGAGTAAATTATGAAATAATTTTCATTTAACCTATAAAATTCCATCATTTTTTTATTCCTACTATGGGAGTCAATGGTCACTATCTGCTGTGGGTTTACCATCATTCCAAAAAATATTTTCTTTTTGTGTTAATCAGAAAAAAACTAATGCATACAGGTTTAAAACAACACAAGGATGAGTAAATTATGAAAGAATTTTCATTGAACCTATAAAATTCCATCATTTTTTATTCCTACTATGGGAGTCAATGGTCACTATCTGCTGTGGGTTTACCATCATTCCTCAAAATATTTTCTTTTGTGTTAATCAGAAAAAAACTAATGCATACAGGTTTAAAACAACACAAGGATGAGTAAATTATGAAAGAATTTTCATTGAACCTATAAAAATCCATCATTTTTTTAATCCTACTATGGGAGTCAATGGTAACTTTCTGCTGTGGGTTTACCATCATTCCTCAAAATATTTTCTTTTGTGTTAATCAGACAAAAACTAATGCATACAGGTTTAAAACAACACAAGGATGAGTAAATTATGAAATAATTTTCATTGAACCTATAAAATTCCATCATTTTTTTATTCCTACTATGGGAGTCAATGGTCCCTATCTGCTGTGGGTTTACCATCATTCCTCAAAATATTTTCTTTTGTGTTAATCAGAAAAAAACTAATGCATACAGGTTTAAAACAACACGAGGATGAGTAAATTATGAAAGAATTTTCATTGTACCTATAAAATTCCATCATTTTTTTATTCCTACTATGGGAGTCAATGGTCACTATCTGCTGTGGGTTTACCATCATTCCTTAAAATATTTTCTTTTGTGTTAATCAGAAAAAAACTAATGCATACAGGTTTAAAACAACACAAGGATGAGTAAATTATGAAAGAATTTTCATTGAACCTATAAAATTCCATCATTTTTTTATTCCTACTATGGGAGTCAATGGTCACTATCTGCTGTGGGTTTACCATCATTCCTCAAAATATTTTCTTTTGTGTTAATCAGAAAAAAACTAATGCATAAATGTTTAAAACAACACGAGTATGAGTAAATTATGAAAGAATTTTCATTGTACCTATAAAATTCCATCATTTTTTTATTCCTACTATGGGAGTCAATGGTCACTATCTGCTGTGGGTTTACCATCATTCCTCAAAATATTTTCTTTTGTGTTAATCAGAAAAAACTAATGTATACAGGTTTAAAATAACACAAGGATGAGTAAATTATGAAAGAATTTTCATTGAACCTATAAAATTCCATCATTTTTTTATTCCCACTATGGGAGTCAATGGTCACTATCTGCTGTGGGTTTACCATCATTCCTAAAAATATTTTCTTTTTGTGTTAATCAGAAAAAAACTAATGCATACAGGTTTAAAACAACACAAGGATGAGTAAATTATGAAAGAATTTTCATTGAACCTATAAAATTCCATCATTTTTTTATTCCTACTATGGGAGTCAATGGTCACTATCTGCTGTGGGTTTACCATCATTCCTCAAAATATTTTCTTTTGTGTTAATCAGAAAAAAACTAATGCATAAATGTTTAAAACAACACGAGGATGAGTAAATGATGAAAGAATTTTCATTTTACCTATAAAATTCCATGATTTTTTTATTCCTACTATGGGAGTCAATGGTCACTATCTGCTGTGGGTTTACCATCATTCCTAAAAATATTTTCTTTTTGTGTTAATCAGAAAAAAACTAATGCATACAGGTTTAAAACAACACAAGGATGAGTAAATTATGAAAGAATTTTCATTGAACCTATAAAATTCCATCATTTTTTTATTCCTACTATGGGAGTCAATGGTCACTATCTGCTGTGGGTTTACCATCATTCCTCAAAATATTTTCTTTTGTGTTAATCAGAAAAAAACTAATGCATACAGGTTTAAAACAACACAAGGATGAGTAAATTATGAAAGAATTTTCATTGAACCTATAAAAATCCATCATTTTTTTAATCCTACTATGGGAGTCAATGGTAACTTTCTGCTGTGGGTTTACCATCATTCCTCAAAATATTTTATTTTGTGTTAATCAGAAAAAAACTAATGCATACAGGTTTAAAACAACACGAGGATGAGTAAATTATGAAAGAATTTTCATTGAACTTATAAAATTCCATCATTTTTTTATTCCTACTATGGGAGTCAATGGTCACTATCTGCTGTGGGTTTACCATCATTCCTCAAAATATTTTCTTTTGTGTTAATCAGAAAAAACTAATGTATACAGGTTTAAAATAACACAAGGATGAGTAAATTATGAAAGAATTTTCATTGAACCTATAAAATTCCATCATTTTTTTATTCCCACTATGGGAGTCAATGGTCACTATCTGCTGTGGGTTTACCATCATTCCTAAAAATATTTTCTTTTTGTGTTAATCAGAAAAAAACTAATGCATACAGGTTTAAAACAACACAAGGATGAGTAAATTATGAAAGAATTTTCATTGAACCTATAAAATTCCATCATTTTTTTATTCCTACTATGGGAGTCAATGGTCACTATCTGCTGTGGGTTTACCATCATTCCTCAAAATATTTTCTTTTGTGTTAATCAGAAAAAAACTAATGCATAAATGTTTAAAACAACACGAGGATGAGTAAATGATGAAAGAATTTTCATTGTACCTATAAAATTCCATCATTTTTTTATTCCTACTATGGGAGTCAATGGTCACTATCTGCTGTGGGTTTACCATCATTCCTAAAAATATTTTCTTTTTGTGTTAATCAGAAAAAAAAATAATGCATACAGGTTTAAAACAACACAAGGATGAGTAAATTATGAAAGAATTTTCATTGAACCTATAAAATTCCATCATTTTTTTATTCCTACTATGGGAGTCAATGGTCACTATCTGCTGTGGGTTTACCATCATTCCTCAAAATATTTTCTTTTGTGTTAATCAGAAAAAAACTAATGCATACAGGTTTAAAACAACACAAGGATGAGTAAATTATGAAAGAATTTTCATTGAACCTATAAAAATCCATCATTTTTTTAATCCTACTATGGGAGTCAATGGTAACTTTCTGCTGTGGGTTTACCATCATTCCTCAAAATATTTTATTTTGTGTTAATCAGAAAAAAACTAATGCATACAGGTTTAAAACAACACAAGGATGAGTAAATTATGAAATAATTTTCATTTAACCTATAAAATTCCATCATTTTTTTATTCCTACTATGGGAGTCAATGGTCACTATCTGCTGTGGGTTTACCATCATTCCAAAAAATATTTTCTTTTTGTGTTAATCAGAAAAAAACTAATGCATACAGGTTTAAAACAACACAAGGATGAGTAAATTATGAAAGAATTTTCATTGAACCTATAAAATTCCATCATTTTTTATTCCTACTATGGGAGTCAATGGTCACTATCTGCTGTGGGTTTACCATCATTCCTCAAAATATTTTCTTTTGTGTTAATCAGAAAAAAACTAATGCATACAGGTTTAAAACAACACAAGGATGAGTAAATTATGAAAGAATTTTCATTGAACCTATAAAAATCCATCATTTTTTTAATCCTACTATGGGAGTCAATGGTAACTTTCTGCTGTGGGTTTACCATCATTCCTCAAAATATTTTCTTTTGTGTTAATCAGACAAAAACTAATGCATACAGGTTTAAAACAACACAAGGATGAGTAAATTATGAAATAATTTTCATTGAACCTATAAAATTCCATCATTTTTTTATTCCTACTATGGGAGTCAATGGTCCCTATCTGCTGTGGGTTTACCATCATTCCTCAAAATATTTTCTTTTGTGTTAATCAGAAAAAAACTAATGCATACAGGTTTAAAACAACACAAGGATGAGTAAATTATGAAAGAATTTTCATTGAACCTATAAAAATCCATCATTTTTTTAATCCTACTATGGGAGTCAATGGTAACTTTCTGCTGTGGGTTTACCATCATTCCTCAAAATATTTTATTTTGTGTTAATCAGAAAAAAA